>NC_091387.1:12890574-12953074 GCF_038502225.1 Cherax quadricarinatus
ATCCCATATCATAAAAATCTTTGAAAGGGTCCTAAGAAGCAAGATCACCACCCATCTAGAAACCCATCAGTTACACAACCCAGGGCAACATGGGTTTAGAACAGGTCGCTCCTGTCTGTCTCAACTACTGGATCACTACGACAAGGTCCTAAATGCACTAGAAGACAAAAAGAATGCAGATGTAATATATACAGACTTTGCAAAAGCCTTCGACAAGTGTGACCATGGCGTAATAGCGCACAAAATGCGTGCTAAAGGAATAACAGGAAAAGTCGGTCGATGGATCTATAATTTCCTCACTAACAGAACACAGAGAGTAGTCGTCAACAGAGTAAAGTCCGAGGCAGCTACGGTGAAAAGCTCTGTTCCACAAGGCACAGTACTAGCTCCCATCTTGTTCCTCATCCTCATATCCGACATAGACAAGGATGTCAGCCACAGCACCGTGTCTTCCTTTGCAGATGACACCCGAATCTGCATGACAGTGTCTTCCATTGCAGACACTGCAAGGCTCCAGGCGGACATCAACCAAATCTTTCAGTGGGCTGCAGAAAACAATATGAAGTTCAACGATGAGAAATTTCAATTACTCAGATATGGTAAACATGAGGAAATTAAATCTTCATCAGAGTACAAAACAAATTCTGGCCACAAAATAGAGCGAAACACCAACGTCAAAGACCTGGGAGTGATTATGTCGGAGGATCTCACCTTCAAGGACCATAACATTGTATCAATCGCATCTGCTAGAAAAATGACAGGATGGATAATGAGAACCTTCAAAACTAGGGAGGCCAAGCCCATGATGACACTCTTCAGGTCACTTGTTCTATCTAGGCTGGAATATTGCTGCACTCTAACAGCACCTTTCAAGGCAGGTGAAATTGCCGACCTAGAAAATGTACAGAGAACTTTCACGGCGCGCATAACGGAGATAAAACACCTCAATTACTGGGAGCGCTTGAGGTTTCTAAACCTGTATTCCCTGGAACGCAGGAGGGAGAGATACATGATTATATACACCTGGAAAATCCTAGAGGGACTAGTACCGAACTTGCACACGAAAATCACTCACTACGAAAGCAAAAGACTTGGCAGACGATGCACCATCCCCCCAATGAAAAGCAGGGGTGTCACTAGCACGTTAAGAGACCATACAATAAGTGTCAGGGGCCCGAGACTGTTCAACTGCCTCCCAGCACACATAAGGGGGATTACCAACAGACCCCTGGCAGTCTTCAAGCTGGCACTGGACAAGCACCTAAAGTCAGTTCCTGATCAGCCGGGCTGTGGCTCGTACGTTGGTTTGCGTGCAGCCAGCAGCAACAGCCTGGTTGATCAGGCGCTGATCCACCAGGAGGCCTGGTCACAGACCGGGCCGCGGGGGCGTTGACCCCCGAAACTCTCTCCAGGTAAACTCCAGGTAAACACAGCCATACACAACTGTAGGCCAGACCAACAAGGGGGTGGCACAGCCATATACTACTCAGACTAACTAGAATGTATCACTAATACTTGCACAAGGGATGAACATGGGGAATATATAATAGCTAAATTCAAATCCAAGTACCTACATAAACCTCTCACAGTGATAAACATCTACAGAGTTCCATAGTCAAACATTAGCCAATTTAGTCAAAATCTAGGAAGTATGATAACTGATGCATGCATGAACAAAGATCACTTACTACTCTCAGGTGACTTCAATATAAATCTCCTGCAAGACCAGGACCCACACGTTACTGAATTCACAAACACAATGAGTAACTGTATGTTACTACCAACTGTAACAAAACCTACAAGAGTTACAGAGACTAGTGTTTCCCTACTTGACCACATCTGGACCAACACCATATCCCCTTTAAAATCAGGCATAATTACAGATAATACCACAGACCACTACCCTACTTTCCTCATAACAACTCTTGGTAAACTACCCCAAGACACTACTAAAGTCACCTTCAGACTTCACAATGAGGCAGCCATTAATAACTTCACAACAGCAGTAGCAAACATTGATTGGCACACTGAGCTAGAAACCTATACAGATATTGACGAATGTATTAATAATTTTCTAAAAAAAACCCAATACCTCTATAACAAGCACTGCCCTAAAAAAACTAAACAGATGACAGCAAAGAGACTGAACAGTTCCTGGCTAACACCCAGCATTCTCAAATCCATAAATACAAAACACCGATATGAAAAACAGTACAGAATGGGTCACATAACCAGAGACCAAACAAAACGTTACTCGTCAATCCTAACCAGCCTGATAAGAAGGGCAAAAAAATTGTATTATGAGAACAGATTATCCAACTTACGAGGTGATATAAAAAAGACCTGGAAAACCCTATCAGAAATTCTGGGAACAAAAAAGATATCACGAAATAGCGAAATAAAATTAGCAAAATCAGATGAACCCCAACTCCCACCAACAGAAACAGCAAACAGACTCAATGATTTCTTCTCCCTATAGGACAAAACCTTGCCAATAAAATCCCAAGCTCAGATACCCCACCAAATGACTACCTCACCGGCAACTACCCGAACACACTGTTCCTAGTTCCGACTAACCCATACGAAGTCTCCCTTATTATCAACGCACTAAAAAACAAGGCAGGAGATTTAAATACCTTACCACCCTTTATATACAAAAAAGTGTCACAAGTGCTATCACCAATCATTGCAACACTCTTTAACAAATCCATTGAATCCTCCACCTTCCCTACAGTACTCAAAATAGCAAGGGTCACCCCGATCCACAAAGGAGGAGACCAAACAGAGTTGAATAACTATAGGCCAATATCCAACTTACACCCTCTCTCAAAAATCTTCGAAAAATTAATTCATAAACGAATCTACTCCTACCTTATCTCCCAAAACATACTCAACCCCTGCCAATTTGGATTCAGGCCTAATAAAAATACTAATGATGCTATTATACACATGCTAGAACATATATACACTGCAATAGAGAAAAAAGAAGTCCCACTGGAGATCTTCGTTGACTTACGTAAAGCTTTTGATACAGTTGACCATGACTTGCTCCACGTAAAATTGTCACACTATGGTATAAGAGGGCACTCCCTCAACTACCTCAAGTCATACCTCAGCAACAGAAGCCAATATGTGTACGCAAATGGGGCAAACTCTTCTGCGCAACCAATTACAGTTGGTGTCCCACAGGGAAGTGTCCTTGGCCCTCTTCTCTTTCTCCTATACATAAATGACCTTCCAAATGCTTCGCAATTACTCAAACCCACACTATTTGCAGATGACACTACATACGTCTTCTCTCACCCGAGCCCAGTCATGCTAGCCAATACTGTAAATACCGAATTACAGAAAATATCTACCTGGATGAGGACTAACAAACTTACACTAAACATTGACAAAACCTACTTCATTCAGTTTGGTAACAGAGCTACAGATGTCCCTCTTAACATAATGATAAACGGATCACCTATCACAAAGCTAACAGAGGGAAAATTCTTAGGAATCCACCTTGATAATAGACTCAAATTTCATACACATATACAACAAATTTCTAAGAAAATTTCCAAGACTGTAGGCATACTATCGAAGATACGGTACTATGTTCCACAGTCAGCCCTCCTGGCCCTATATCACTCTCTTATTTACCCCTATCTCACCTATGGAATTTGTGCATGGGGCTCAACAACAATTAACCATCTCAGACCACTAATTACCCAACAAAAGGCTGCAGTTAGAATGATAACAAATTCTCACAACAGGCAGCACACTCCACCAATATTCAATACACTAAACCTACTCACCATACAAAACATCCATACTTATTACTGCACCTATTACATACATAGAACACTTAACTCTGATATTAACCCTCCCCTCAAACATCTCCTTGCCAACCTCAACAGAACACATGACCATAACACAAGGCACAGATCACTCTTTGATGTTCCTCGTGTCCATCTCACACTATGCAAAAACTCAATGCACATAAAAGGCCCTAAAATCTGGAATTCATTACCTGTAAATATAAAAGAAACACTACCTATTTATAAATTCAAGTCTCTTCTCAAAGATCACTTACTCACCCAAAACCAAATAAATACTGAATAACTGAACCTTATAAATTGTATATCTTAAATGTTTCTCACAATTATATCACATAAATGTTAAACCTAAAACCGAATCTAACTTTATTATTTTTTAAAAACACTACCTAACAGAATCCTTCATATGACTGAATGCAACCATATGACCTGTCTTTGTAATACTCACTTGTGCTTTATAGTAATCTGTTTACATTAATGTTTTATCACTGATTTCATCATTGCTTAGTTAATCTTAAGTTAATTTTAAGCCAGCCCGTAATGCTATGCATAGTATAAGTGGCTTTGGCATGCTGCTCTTATCTGTATTTTTTTGTACCTCTGTATGTGTGCTCAAATTGGAAATAAATAAAAAAAAATAAATTGATGATGGTCTCTAGGTACCATGATGGTAATGCTGGTGCAGTAGTAAGAATGAGTGGGTGGGTGTTGGCACTTGCCCTTCTCACACTATACCACTCACTTATTTATCCATACCTCACCTATGCTATTTGTGCTTGGAGATCAACTGCAGCAACACACCTAAAGCCAATAATAATCCAACAAAAAGCCGCAGTAAGAATAATCACTAAATCCCATCTCTGGCAACACTCCCCCCCCACTCTTCATAGATCTGAACTTACTCCCTGTTCAGTACATCCACACTTACTACTGTGCAATCTACATCTACAGGACCTTAAACTCCAATATCAACCTTGACCTAAAATGCTTTCTTGATAGTTGTAACAGAACCCACAGGCATAACACCAGACACAAACATCTCTACGACATTCCCCGTGTCCGACTGAACCTTTACAAAAATTCAATGTATGTCAAAGGCCCTAAAATCTGGAACACCCTACCTGAGAACTCTAGAACTGCAGACACATTCATCACCTTCAAAACTATCATTAGAAAACATCTTATCTCCCTGATACACCCCGTTAACTAAATACACGAATACCACCTGGTGGTTCACACTTACACTCACTCACCCATTTGACCATAAACAGATATATTAATCTCAATCTTAAAATAATGAATCCTGTGATGCTCCAATACTGAAACTATGTACTGTGCCAAAACAAAAACATTCACATTGCTAAACTCACAAACTAGTATTTAGTCACTTAGCCATAATACCAACTTACCTCATAATTTGTAATATTTTAAAATTAAGAATTAAAGTAAGTATGCCCGAAATGCCTAGCCATGCTAGGTGTTCTAGTGGTACACTCTGTAATCATTATTTTACTACATGTAAACCACACAATAACCAAATTCTGTAAACTCAGCATTGTAATCCTTATAGAGAATAAACTTTGAACTGAATTGAATTGAATTGAGAAGAAGTTGATATCCTTGTGGTAAAATTTAGCTCCAAACTAACCATGAAGAACCATGTTGTAAATCTTGCAAACTAGGCAGCCAGGAAGCTTACAGCACTTCGCCATATCTCGCATCTGCTTGACAGTAGGGGTTGCAAGATTCTGCATGAGGCACAAGTACACTCACACCTTGAGTATGCTCCACTTTCTTGGTTTGCCTGCCCCCCTCTCATCTGCGACTGCTTGAGAGAGTAGAGAACAGAACAAGACGTCTCATCTCTCGCCTGGACCCATCCTGGATAGATCTGTCATTTCAGTAGAGCCTTCAACACAGGAGGGATGTGGGTGGCCTTACTGTTATGTACAAGGCCTTGGTCGATTTGACCAAGGCCTTCGACACCGTTAGTAGAGAGGGCCTTTGGAGAATCATGGCAAAGTACGGCTGCCCAGAGACGTTTATCGCCATCGTACGCCAACTTCACGATGGAATGCTGGCCAGAGTCCAAGACAACGGAGAGATGTCTAAACCATTCCCAGTCTCAAATGGAGTGAAACAAGGCTGCGTGCTTGCTCCCACCCTGTTCAGCCTGATGTTCTCGGCCATGCTTACAGACGCATTCAGGGACACAGGCGCAGGAATCGGCATCATACCATACAGATGGGTCTGTCTTCAACGTCAGGAGGCTTCAAGCAAAAACCAAGGCTGCAACTGACACCATCAATGACCTGCTATTTGCTGATGACTGCCCCCTCAACACTGCTTCAGAAGCCGCCATGCAGCACAGTGTTGACAAGTTCTCTGACGCCTGCAACAACTTCGGGCTGACAATCAGTACAACGAAGACTGAAGTGATGCACCAGCCTTCTCCGGGAAAGACGTATGTTGAGCCAAACATCACCATCAACGGGCAGTGACTGAACGCCGTAGACAAATTCACGTACCTCGGCAGTACCCTTTCCAGAAACGTTGTCATCGATGATGAGGTGAATGCCAGACTTGCCAAAGCCAGTGCCACCTTCGGCAGGCTCCACAAGAATGTATGGAACCGAAGAGGCATCACCACAAGCACCAAGATCAAGGTGTACAGAGCCATAGTCCTCACCACACTTCTCTATGGCTGCGAAACCTGGACTGTCTACAAACGTCACGCCAGAAAGTTGAACCACTTTCACACCACACGGCTCAGAAAAATTCTTGGCATCAAATGGCAAGATAAGATCCCAGACACAGAAGTGCTGATTACAGCTGGCCTGCCTAGCATCTACACCATCCTAATGCAGACACAACTTCGCTGGGCAGGTCACGTTGCTCGCATGCCAGACCACCGGCTGCCAAAGAAATTCTTGTTTGGCGAACTGCAGCATGGAAAGCGCTCTCAAGGAGGCCAAAAGAAGTGCTGTAAGGACACCCTTAAGACTGCTCTGAAAGCTTTCAACATCAACCACACCATGTGGGAGCTGATAACTCAGGACAGGAATGACTGGCGAGCAGTTGTCCAAAAAGGGGCAACATCCTGTGAGGCAAGCAGAATCTCACTATCTGAGCGGCGCAGGCAGGCGAGGAAGAAAAGAGCCATCAGACCCCTCGATGCCGCCACCCTTCCCTGTCCACACTGCCAGAGAACGTTTCGTGCGTGGATTGGCCTGACAAGTCATCTGCGTACCCACCAACTTCGACCCCAGGATGACTAGATGGTCCTCGTCGAATCGACGGACAAACAACACAACACATACAAGGCCAATATTGTCAAAGTACCACACTTGGATCCACTTCGAGGACAGCGTGAAACAAGCTTTTATGCCACAAGACGGGCAGAAAGCAGCAACTTCACTCGGGCTGTACCCTTCTCCAGAACATCACTCTATCTGAGATCATATATACACAGGATGACTCGAGTATGGAACACATTCGTACAGCATAATGATGTCAACGAGATAAAGTCAGTTGATAAAATGAATATGCTGGCCCACAGATGGCTCCAACTTCATCCTGTTCCCTACTTGTATGTCTCATAACAATCAAAATACTTTCAAATGAGCTGTTGTAGGTAACAGCTCTTAGCTTCCCAATAAAGTTAGGAATCCTTAACCTGTAAATAGCTGTCAATAAAGCTAGGGATCCTCAACCTTGTCAAACCCTGTGTAAAGAGAGAGAAAGAGAGAGAGAGAGAGAGAGAGAGAGAGAGAGAGAGAGAGAGAGAGAGAGAGAGAGAGAGAGAGAGAGTTTCAACAACTGAAGGGGCTCTGCTACTCTCCACTCTCGGGGTAAAAAAAAAAATATAAGGAAAAATTACGAAAATTAAGTTATTCTTAACAAAAAATAGGTGAACCTTCTGGCAAGACTCTGGTATAATTATCATCATTATTCTATGTTTCTGCAAGGAATTATAACAAGCATGGTGACAGTGCCTGGGCCAGCATGGTGACAGTGCCTGGCCCAGTATGGTGACAGTGCCTGGCCCAGCATGGTGACAGTGCCTGGCCCAGCATGGTGACAGTGCCTGGCCCAGCATGGTGACAGTGCCTGGCCCAGCATGGTGACAGTGCCTGGCCCAGCATGGTGACAGTGCCTGGCCCAGCATGGTGACAGTGCTAGACAGCGCCTGGCCGCGCATGGTGACAGTGCCTGGCCCAGCATGGTGACAGTGCCTGGCCCAGCATGGTGACAGTGCCTGGCCCAGCATGGTGACAGTGCCTGGCACAGCATGGTGACAGTGCCTGGCCCAGCATGGTGACAGTGCCTGGCCCAGCATGGTGACAGTGCCTGGCCCAGCATGGTGACAGTGCCTGGCCCAGCATGGTGACAGTGCCTGGCCCAGCATGGTGACAGTGCCTGGCCCAGCATGGTGACAGTGCCTGGCCCAGCATGGTGACAGTGCCTGGCCCAGCATGGTGGCAGTGCCTGGCCCAGCATGGTGACAGTGCCTGGCCCAGCATGGTGACAGTGCCTGGCCAAGCATGGTGACAGTGCCTGGCCCAGCATGGTGACAGTGCCTGGCCCAGCATGGTGACAGTGCCTGGCCCAGCATGGTGACAGTGCCTGGCCCAGCATGGTGACAGTGCCTGGCCCAGCATGGTGACAGTGCCTGTCCCAGCATGGTGACAGTGCCTGGCCCAGCATGGTGACAGTGCCTGGCCCAGCATGGTGACAGTGCCTGGCCCAGCATGGTGACAGTGCCTGGCCCAGCATGGTGGCAGTGCCTGGCCCAGCATGGTGACAGTGCCTGGCCCAGCATGGTGACAGTGCCTGGCCCAGCATGGTGACAGTGCCTGGCCCAGCATGGTGGCAGTGCCTGGCCCAGCATGGTGGCAGTGCCTGGCCCAGCATGGTGACAGTGCCTGGCCCAGCATGGTGGCAGTGCCTGTCCTAGCATGGTGACAGTGCCTGGCCCAGCATGGTGACAGTGCCTGGCCCAGCATGGTGACAGTGCCTGGCCCAGCATGGTGACAGTGCCTGGCCCAGCATGGTGGCAGTGCCTGGCCCAGCATGGTGACAGTGCCTGGCCCAGCATGGTGACAGTGCCTGGCCCAGCATGGTGACTGTGCCTGGCCCAGCATGGTGACAGTGCCTGGCCCAGCATGGTGACAGTGCCTGGCCCAGCATGGTGGCAGTGCCTGGCCCAGCATGGTGGCAGTGCCTGGCCCAGCATGGTGGCAGTGCCTGGCCCAGCATGGTGGCAGTGCCTGTCCCAGCATGGTGACAGTGCCTGGCCCAGCATGGTGACAGTGCCTGGCCCAGCATGGTGACAGTGCCTGGCCCAGCATGGTGACAGTGCCTGGCCCAGCATGGTGACAGTGCCTGGCCCAGCATGGTGACAGTGCCTGGCCCAGCATGGTGACAGTGCCTGGCCCAGCATGGTGACAGTGCCTGGCCCAGCATGGTGACAGTGCCTGGCCCAGCATGGTGACAGTGCCTGGCCCAGCATGGTGACAGTGCCTGGCCCAGCATGGTGACAGTGCCTGGCCCAGCGTGGTGGCAATGCCTGGCCCAGCATGGTGACAGTGCCTTGCCCAGAATGGTGACAGTGCCTGTCCCAGCATGGTGACAGTGCCTGGCCCAGCATGGTGACAGTGCCTGTCCCAGCATGGTGACAGTGCCTGGCCCAGCATGGTGACAGTGCCTGGCCGAGCAGTGCCTGGCCCAGCATGGTGACAGTGCATGGCCTGGCCCATGGTGCATGCCCAGCATGGTGACAGTGCCTGTCCCAGCATGGTGACAGTGCCTGGCCCAGCATGGTGACAGTGCCTGGCCCAGCATGGTGACAGTGCCTGGCCCAGCATGGTGACAGTGCCTGGCCCAGCATGGTGACAGTGCCTGGCCCAGCATGGTGACAGTGCCTGGCCCAGCATGGTGACAGTGCCTGGCCCAGCATGGTGACAGTGCCTGGCCCAGCATGGTGACAGTGCCTGGCCCAGCATGGTGACAGTGCGTGGCCCAGCATGGTGACAGTGCCTGTCCCAGCATGGTGACAGTGCCTGGCTCAGCATGGTGACAGTGCCTGGCCCAGCATGGTGACAGTGCCTGGCCCAGCATGGTGACAGTGCCTGGCCCAGAATGGTTACAGTGCCTGGCCCAGCATGGTGACAGTGCCTGGCCCAGCATGGTGACAGTGCCTGGCCCAGAATGGTTACAGTGCCTGGCCCAGCATGGTGACAGTGCCTGGCCCAGCATGGTGACAGTGCCTGGCCCAGCATGGTGACAGTGCCTTGCCCAGCATGGTGACAGTGCCTGGCCCAGCATGGTGACAGTGCCTGGCACAGCATGGTGACAGTGCCTTGCCCAGCATGGTGACAGTGCCTGGCCCAGCATGGTGACAGTGCCTGGCCCAGCATGGTGACAGTGCCTGGCCCAGCATGGTGACAGTGCCTGGCCCAGCATGGTGACAGTGCCTGGCCTAGCATGGTGACAGTGCCTGGCCTAGCATGGTGACAGTGCCTGGCCCAGCATGGTGACAGTGCCTGGCCCAGCATGGTGACAGTGCCTGGCCCAGCATGGTGACAGTGCCTGGCCCAGCATGGTGACAGTGCCTGGCCCAGCATGGTGACAGTGCCTGGCCCAGCATGGTGACAGTGCCTGGCCCAGCATGGTGACAGTGCCTGGCCCAGCATGGTGACAGTGCCTGGCCCAGCATGGTGGCAGTGCCTGGCCCAGCATGGTGACAGTGCCTGGCCCAGCATGGTGACAGTGCCTGGCCAAGCATGGTGACAGTGCCTGGCCCAGCATGGTGACAGTGCCTGGCCCAGCATGGTGACAGTGCCTGGCCCAGCATGGTGACAGTGCCTGGCCCAGCATGGTGACAGTGCCTGGCCCAGCATGGTGACAGTGCCTGTCCCAGCATGGTGACAGTGCCCCAGCATGGTGACAGTGCCTGGCCCAGCATGGTGACAGTGCCTGGCCCAGCATGGTGACAGTGCCTGGCCCAGCATGGTGACAGTGCCTGGCCCAGCATGGTGACAGTGCCTGGCCCAGCATGGTGACAGTGCCTGGCCCAGCATGGTGACAGTGCCTGGCCCAGCATGGTGACAGTGCCTGGCCCAGCATGGTGACAGTGCCTGGCCCAGCAGGGTGACAGTGTGCCCAGCATGGTGACAGTGCCCCAGCATGGTTACAGTGCCTGGCCCAGCATGGTGACAGTGCCTGGCCCAGCATGGTGACAGTGCCTGGCCCAGCATGGTGACAGTGCCTGGCCCAGCCAGTGCCTGGCCCAGCATGGTGACAGTGCCTGGCCCAGCATGGTGACAGTGCCTGGCCCAGCATGGTGACAGTGCCTGGCCCAGCATGGTGACAGTGCCTGGCCCAGCATGGTGACAGTGCCTGGCCCAGCATGGTGACAGTGCCTGGCCCAGCATGGTGACAGTGCCTGGCCCAGCATGGTGACAGTGTGCATGGTGACTGGCCCAGCATGGTGACAGTGCCTGGCCCAGCATGGTGACAGTGCCTGGCCCAGCATGGTGACAGTGCCTGGCCCAGCATGGTGACAGTGCCTGGCCCAGCATGGTGACAGTGCCTGGCCCAGCATGGTGACAGTGCCTGGCCCAGCATGGTGACAGTGCCTGGCCCAGCATGGTGACAGTGCCTGGCCCAGCATGGTGACAGTGCCTGGCCCAGCATGGTGACAGTGCCTGGCCCAGCATGGTGACAGTGCCTGGCCCAGCATGGTGACAGTGCCTGGCCCAGCATGGTGACAGTGCCTGGCCCAGCATGGTGACAGTGTGCCCAGCATGGTGACAGTGGCCCAGCATGGTGACAGTGCCTGGCCCAGCATGGTGACAGTGCCTGGCCCAGCGTGGTGACAGTGCCTGGCCCAGCATGGTGACAGTGCCTTGCCCAGCATGTCCCAGCACGGTGACAGTGCCTGGCCCAGCATGGTGACAGTGCCTGGCCCAGCATGGTGACAGTGCCTGGCCCAGCATGGTGACAGTGCATGGCCCAGCATGGTGACAGTGCCTGGCCCAGCATGACAGTGCCTGGCCCAGCATGGTGACAGTGCCTGGCCCAGCATGGTGACAGTGCCTGGCCCAGCATGACAGTGTGGCCCAGCATGGTGCAGTGCCTGGCCCAGCATGGTGACAGTGCCTGCAGCATGGTGACAGTGCCCCAGCATGGTGACAGTGCCTGGCCCAGCATGGTGACAGTGCCTGGCCCAGCAGCATGGTGTCCCAGCATGGTGACAGTGCCTGGCCCAGCATGGTGACAGTGCCTGGCCCAGCATGGTGACAGTGCCTGGCCCAGCATGGTGACAGTGCCTGGCCCAGCATGGTGACAGTGCCTGGCCCAGCATGGTGACAGTGCCTGGCCCAGAATGGTGACTGGCCCAGCATGGTGACAGTGCCTGGCCCAGCATGGTGACAGTGCCTGGCCCAGCATGGTGACAGTGCCTGGCCCAGCATGGTGACAGTGCCTGGCCCAGCATGGTGACAGTGCCTGAGCCACCATGGTGACAGTGATTTGCCCAGCATGGTGACAGTGCCTGGCCCAGCATGGTGACAGTGCCTGGCCCAGCATGGTGACAGTGCCTGGCCCAGCATGGTGACAGTGCCTGGCCTAGCATGGTGACAGTGCCTGGCCTAGCATGGTGACAGTGCCTGTCCCAGCATGGTGACAGTGCCTGGCCCAGCATGGTGACAGTGCCTTGCCCAGCATGGTGACAGTGCCTGGCCCAGCATGGTGACAGTGCCTGGCCCAGCATGGTGACAGTGCCTGGCCCAGCATGGTGACAGTGCCTGGCCCAGCATGGTGACAGTGCCTGGCCCAGCATGGTGACAGTGCCTTGCCCAGCATGGTGACAGTGCCTGGCCCAGCATGGTGACAGTGCCTGGCCCAGCATGGTGACAGTGCCTGTCCCAGCATGGTGACAGTGCCTGGCCCAGCATGGTGACAGTGCCTGTCCCAGCATGGTGACAGTGCCTGGCCCAGCATGGTGACAGTGCCTGGCCCAGCATGGTGACAGTGCCTTGCCCAGCATGGTGACAGTGCCTTGCCCAGCATGGTGACAGTGCCTTGCCCAGCATGGTGACAGTGCCTGGCCCAGCATGGTGACAGTGCCTGGCCCAGCATGGTGACAGTGCCTGGCCCAGCATGGTGACAGTGCCTGGCCCAGCATGGTGACAGTGCCTGGCCCAGCATGGTGACAGTGCCTGGCCCAGCATGGTGACAGTGCCTGGCCCAGCATGGTGACAGTGCCTGGCCCAGCATGGTGACAGTGCCTG
Organism: Cherax quadricarinatus; assembly: GCF_038502225.1. NCBI lineage: Eukaryota > Metazoa > Arthropoda > Malacostraca > Decapoda > Parastacidae > Cherax > Cherax quadricarinatus. The sequence continues at coordinate 12,903,692 of NC_091387.1, forward strand.
GCCCAGCATGGTGACAGTGCCTGACAGTGCCTGGGCCAGCATGGTGACAGTGCCTGGCCCAGCATGGTGACAGTGCCTGGCCCAGCATGGTGACAGTGCCTGGCCCAGCTGGGCCAGCATAGTGACAGTGCCTGGCCCAGCATGGTGACAGTGCCTGGCCCAGCATGGTGACAGTGCCTGGCCCAGCATGGTGACAGTGCCTGGCCCAGCATGGTGACAGTGCCTGGCCCAGCATGGTGACAGTGCCTGGCCCAGCATGGTGACAGTGCCTGGCCCAGCATGGTGACAGTGACAGTGCCTGGCCCAGCATGGTGACAGTGCCTGGCCCAGCATGGTGACAGTGCCTGGCCCAGCATGGTGACAGTGCCTGGCCCAGCATGGTGACAGTGCCTGGCCCAGCATGGTGACAGTGCCTGTCCCAGCATGGTGACAGTGCCTGGCCCAGCATGGTGACAGTGCCTGGCCCAGCATGGTGACAGTGCCTGGCCCAGCATGGTGGCAGTGCCTGGCCCAGCATGGTGACAGTGCCTGGCCCAGCATGGTGACAGTGCCTGGCCCAGCATGGTGACAGTGGCCCAGCATGGTGACAGTGCCTGGCCCAGCATGGTGACAGTGCCTGGCCCAGCATGGTGACAGTGCCTGGCCCAGCATGGTGACAGTGCCTGGCCCAGCATGGTGACAGTGCCCCTGGCCCAGCATGGTGACAGTGCCTGGCCCAGCATGGTGACAGTGCCTGGCCCAGCATGGTGACAGTGCCTGGCCCAGCATGGTGACAGTGTCTGGCCCAGCATGGTGACAGTGCCTGGCCCAGCATGGTGACAGTGCCTGGCCCAGCATGGTGACAGTGCCTGGCCCAGCATGGTGACAGTGCCTGGCCCAGCATGGTGACAGTGCCTGGCCCAGCATGGTGACAGTGCCTGGCCCAGCATGGTGACAGTGCCTGGCCCAGCATGACAGTGTGACAGTGCCTGGCCCATCACGGTGACTGTGCCTGTCCCAGCATGGTGACAGTGCCTGGCCCAGCATGGTGACAGTGCCTGGCCCAGCATGGTGACAGTGTCTGGCCCAGCATGGTGACAGTGCCATGGTGACAGTGCCTGGCCAGCAGCATGGAATGACAGTGCCGGCCCAGCATGGTGACAGTGCCTGGCCCAGCATGGTGACAGTGCCTGGCCCAGCATGGTGACAGTGCCTGGCCCAGCATGGTGACAGTGCCTGCATGGTGACAGTGCCTGGCCCAGCATGGTGACAGTGCCTGGCCCAGCATGGTGACAGTGCCTGCCCAGCATGGTGACAGTGCCTGGCCCAGCATGGTGACAGTGCCTGGCCCAGCATGGTGACAGTGCCTGGCCCAGCATGGTGACAGTGCCTGGCCCAGCATGGTGACAGTGCCTGGCCCAGCATGGTGACAGTGCCTGGCCCAGCATGGTGACAGTGCCTGGCCCAGCATGGTGACAGTGCCTGGCCCAGCATGGTGACAGTGCCTGGCCCAGCATGGTGACAGTGCCTGGCCCAGCATGGTGACAGTGCCTGGCCCAGCATGGTGACAGTGCCTGGCCCAGCATGGTGACAGTGCCTGGCCCAGCATGGTGACAGTGCCTGGCCCAGCATGGTGACAGTGCCTGGCCCAGCATGGTGACAGTGCCTGGCCCAGCATGGTGACAGTGCCTGGCCCAGCATGGTGACAGTGCCTGGCCCAGCATGGTGACAGTGCCTGCAGTGCCTGGCCCAGCATGGTGACAGTGCCTGGCCCAGCAGTGTGACAGTGCCTGGCCCAGCATGGTGACAGTGCCTGGCCCAGCATGGTGACAGTGCCTGGCCCAGCATGGTGACAGTGCCTGGCCCAGCATGGTGACAGTGCCTGGCCCAGCATGGTGACAGTGCCTGGCCCAGCATGGTGACAGTGCCTGGCCCAGCATGGTGACAGTGCCTGGCCCAGCATGGTGACAGTGCCTGGCCCAGCATGGTGACAGTGCCTGGCCCAGCATGGTGACAGTGCCTGGCCCAGCATGGTGACAGTGCCTGGCCCAGCATGGTGACAGTGCCTGGCCCAGCATGGTGACAGTGCCTGGCCCAGCATGGTGACAGTGCCTGGCCCAGCATGGTGACAGTGCCTGGCCCAGCATGGTGACAGTGCCTGGCCCAGCATGGTGACAGTGCCTGGCCCAGCATGGTGACAGTGCCTGGCCCAGCATGGTGACAGTGCCTGGCCCAGCATGGTGACAGTGCCTGGCCCAGCATGGTGACAGTGCCTGGCCCAGCATGGTGACAGTGCCTGCCCAGCATGGTGACAGTGCCTGGCCCAGCATGGTGACAGTGCCTGGCCCAGCATGGTGACAGTGCCTGGCCCAGCATGGTGACAGTGCCTGGCCCAGCATGGTGACAGTGCCTGGCCCAGCATGGTGACAGTGGCCCAGCATGGTGACAGTGCCTGGCCCAGCATGGTGACAGTGCCTGGCCCAGCATGGTGACAGTGCCTGGCCCAGCATGGTGACAGTGCCTGGCCCAGCATGGTGACAGTGCCTGGCCCAGCATGGTGACAGTGCCTGGCCCAGCATGGTGACAGTGCCTGGCCCAGCATGGTGACAGTGCCTGGCCCAGCATGGTGACAGTGCCTGGCCCAGCATGGTGACAGTGCCTGGCCCAGCATGGTGACAGTGCCTGGCCCAGCATGGTGACAGTGCCTGGCCCAGCATGGTGACAGTGCCTGGCCCAGCATGGTGACAGTGCCTGGCCCAGCATGGTGACAGTGCCTGGCCCAGCATGGTGACAGTGCCTGGCCCAGCATGGTGACAGTGCCTGGCCCAGCATGGTGACAGTGCCTGGCCCAGCATGGTGACAGTGCCTGGCCCCAGCATGGTGACAGTGCCTGGCCCAGCATGGTGACAGTGCCTGGCCCCCAGCATGGTGACAGTGCCTGGCCCAGCATGGTGACAGTGCCTGGCCCAGCATGGTGACAGTGCCTGGCCCAGCATGGTGACAGTGCCTGGCCCAGCATGGTGACAGTGCCTGGCCCAGCATGGTGACAGTGCCTGGCCCAGCATGGTGACAGTGCCTGGCCCAGCATGGTGACAGTGCCTGGTGCCCAGCAGTGCCTGGCCCAGAATGGTGACAGTGCCTGGCCCAGCATGGTGACAGTGCCTGGCCCAGCATGGTGACAGTGCCTGGCCCAGCATGGTGACAGTGCCTGGCCCAGCATGGTGACAGTGCCTGGCCCAGCATGGTGACAGTGCCTGGCCCAGCATGGTGACAGTGCCTGGCCCAGCATGGTGACAGTGCCTGGCCCAGCATGTGCCTGCCCACAGTGACCTGGCCCAGCATGGTGACAGTGCCTGGCCCAGCATGGTGACAGTGCCTGGCCCAGCATGGTGACAGTGCCTGGCCCAGCATGGTGACAGCCCAGCATGGTGACAGTGGCCCAGCATGGTGACAGTGCCTGTCCCAGCATGGTGACTGGCCCAGCACGGTGACAGTGCCTGGCCCAGCATGGTGACAGTGCCTGGCCCAGCATGGTGACAGTGCCTGGCCCAGCATGGTGACAGTGCCTGGCCCAGCATGGTGACCGGGCCTGTGCCCAGCATGGTGACAGTGCCTGGCCCAGCATGGTGACAGTGCCTTGCCCAGCATGGTGACAGTGCCTGGCCCAGCATGGTGACAGTGCCTGTCCCAGCATGGTGACAGTGCCTGGCCCAGCATGGTGACAGTGCCTGGCCCAGCATGGTGACAGTGCCTGGCCCAGCATGGTGACAGTGCCTGTCCCAGCATGGTGACAGTGCCTGGCCCAGCATGGTGACAGTGCCTGGCCCAGCATGGTGACAGTGCCTGGCCCAGCATGGTGACAGTGCCTGGCCCAGCATGGTGACAGTGCCTGGCCCAGCATGGTGACAGTGCCTGTCCCAGCATGGTGACAGTGCCTGGCCTAGCATGGTGACAGTGCCTGGCCCAGCATGGTGACAGTGCCTGGCCCAGCATTCAAGCTGACCCAGCAGTTTTTTTTTTTTCTTGTATCTTTATGTCTAATATAATACAAATTCACCATTTGAGATCATGGTGGAGTGGGCGGAGCTAATGTGGTCTGGGAACCAATCAGGAACCTCCCCTGGGAATAAGTGGGCGGAGCTAATATGGTCCAGGAACCAATCAGAAACATCCCCAGGGAATAGTGATGAGATGGCTGACACTCACCAGTCAACATAATATTCTATACTCAAGCTAATGTCAACTCTAAGGCTTATTTACCTTTAATAATGGATCTAATATGACTTAATACAATATAATAATAGCATATAAACATAAAAAGTTCACTAGAAAAATAATATATAGCATAATATGACGCCGGAGAGGAAAAGAAATCTACGGACTTCTCCCACATACCCATTCTCTAGTCACTATGATGAGAGAAAACGGAGGTTCATGATGGTTAACTGTAATAAACATTCGTAGGTTACGGAAAAGTGTAAAAAAAGCGAATTTTTCGGGAAAAAAATTCCCCCTGTACCTGGGTAGCCATGCGTATCGGCCTACATCTCGGAGGTAGGTTATGTACCTATTTGGGGGCAATCCATCCTTATTTACAAATGAATTGACCTGATTTTCACAACAAACATAACAGAATGACTGCTTTACAAGATGTCATGTATCTTTCTGAAGTCTCCCAAATATTTTCAGATTTGTGTGGGCAACAAGACCGATATCTTCTTAAATGTCAAAAATATTATAAACTTTATTTTTTTTAGCATGAAGAAAAGGTTTATTATAGAATTGGTATCAGATTTCGTTACTAAGTTGTTGGGGTTGTCAGCGTGCCTCGTTGTGCTCCGGGTTTTCTCGTGTTCTCACGGTCGCTCTTACGTGCTAGAACTTTAATTTGTGCCATCAATCCTATACGATACATCCCTCTAGCGCCTGGAACCAATCTTGGGCGGAAAACATTATATACTGTGTAAAAAAGGAGAATTAGTGTGCACTACCTAGCAGAGTTTACTGCCAGAGGGGAATCATAGGCCTGGGTGCCGTGAAAAAATAATAATATTAGAACTTTTCTTTGTCAGAAGAAAGAAAGTCTCCCTGATAACATTGTGTATTCACAGTGCATAGTGTATACTACAGTGGCTCCCTAGTATATAGATGATAAAGGCTAAAGTGTCATTTGAAAACAGGTGAATTTGTAAATGAAGTGATAAGCCTATAGAGGCAGGTGCCAGAAGTCGCCAGAAACTTACCACATAGGTCAGCTGTTTTAATAATCTTCCTGGCCTGCTAGTGTACTCGCATATAATCTAGTGATACCAGTGAATAGCAGAATACAGTGCTGTAGTAGCAACTAACCAGTATTATAATGGTACTTAGTGGAGTGGAGTGACTTTCATTAGTTTCTCTTTTCTTGAAATACCAGACGTATACAGTGAATTTCATATAACCTGTAGTTACCAGCAGTCGCAATATACAAAACGAGAAGCAATTATTACTACAGAAAAAGCATCCTTCCTCCAAAATTTCCACCAGTCAACTATAGTGATAATATAGCATTTATTGTGGTGGAGACGAAAAAAAAAAAACTAGAAAAGCTAGATACAGCGATTGATAAACAAGGGTTGAGGCTCGACCGTTCGTCACTGTAGGAGCTGCCAGTAATCACCGGTTCTTCAACACTCAAGTTATACTTATGTATCAATCAAATCACATATTACTCGGGTAGATAATTTCCAGTAGATCCTTCATGTGTTAGCCCAAATCACCGACCAGTATGTTTTAAATAAGTGATCCACTGATCAGATCAGACTGGCTACGAACCCTCGACTGGTCCGAACCCTCAACTGGTCCGAACCCTCGACTGGTCAGAACCCTTGACCGGTTTCAAACTGATTCGTTGGACAATAAAGCAGACTGTAAACGGATGGGGTTGTAGGCGCCCTTATCAAACAAACAATAAATATAAATCAGGAACGTACACGGCAAGCTGTCCAATATACAAGTACAGTTAGAAATAGAAATACAAATAGCTAGAGCTTCATTTAAGGAAGTTATTAATAGAGTATTCAAGAGGTTGCTTGTAGAATTACAGTAAATCAACCATTCAAATCATTATGAAGCTCTGTGTAGTCTGCAATCAATCAAACAAACGGGTTTCCACATGGATAAACTGTCATTTTTGTGGAAATTGGTGTCACGCCCCTTGTTTACCTGGAGAGAGTTCCGGGGGTCAACGCCCCCGCGGCCCGGTCTGTGACCAGGCCTCCTGGTGGATCAGAGCCTGATCAACCAGGCTGTTGCTGCTGGCTGCACGCAAACCAACGTACGAGCCACAGCCCGGCTGATCAGGAACTGACTTTAGGTGCTTGTCCAGTGCCAGCTTGAAGACTGCCAGGGGTCTGTTGGTAATCCCCCTTATGTGTGCTGGGAGGCAGTTGAACAGTCTCGGGCCCCTGACACTTATTGTATGGTCTCTTAACGTGCTAGTGACACCCCTGCTTTTCATTGGGGGGATGGTGCATCGTCTGCCAAGTCTTTTGCTTTCGTAGTGAGTGATTTTCGTGTGCAAGTTCGGTACTAGTCCCTCTAGGATTTTCCAGGTGTATATAATCATGCATCTCTCCCTCCTGCATTCCAGGGAATACAGGTTTAGGAACCTCAAGCGCTCCCAGTAATTGAGGTGTTTTATCTCCGTTATGCGCGCCGTGAAAGTTCTCTGTACATTTTCTAGGTCGGCAATTTCACCTGCCTTGAAAGGTGCTGTTAGTGTGCAGCAATATTCCAGCCTAGATAGAACAAGTGACCTGAAGAGTGTCATCATGGGCTTGGCCTCCCTAGTTTTGAAGGTTCTCATTATCCATCCTGTCATTTTTCTAGCAGATGCGATTGATACAATGTTATGGTCCTTGAAGGTGAGATCCTCCGACATAATCACTCCCAGGTCTTTGACGTTGGTGTTTCGCTCTATTTTGTGGCCAGAATTTGTTTTGTACTCTGATGAAGATTTAATTTCCTCATGTTTACCATATCTGAGTAATTGAAATTTCTCATCGTTGAACTTCATATTGTTTTCTGCAGCCCACTGAAAGATTTGGTTGATGTCCGCCTGGAGCCTTGCAGTGTCTGCAATGGAAGACACTGTCATGCAGATTCGGGTGTCATCTGCAAAGGAAGACACGGTGCTGTGGCTGACATCCTTGTCTATGTCGGATATGAGGATGAGGAACAAGATGGGAGCGAGTACTGTGCCTTGTGGAACAGAGCTTTTCACCGTAGCTGCCTCGGACTTTACTCTGTTGACGACTACTCTCTGTGTTCTGTTAGTGAGGAAATTATAGATCCATCGACCGACTTTTCCTGTTATTCCTTTAGCACGCATTTTGTGCGCTATTACGCCATGGTCACACTTGTCGAAGGCTTTTGCAAAGTCTGTATATATTACATCTGCATTCTTTTTGTCTTCTAGTGCATTTAGGACCTTGTCGTAGTGATCCAATAGTTGAGACAGACAGGAGCGACCTGTTCTAAACCCATGTTGCCCTGGGTTGTGTAACTGATGGGTTTCTAGATGGGTGGTGATCTTGCTTCTTAGGACCCTTTCAAAGATTTTTATGATATGGGATGTTAGTGCTATTGGTCTGTAGTTCTTTGCTGTTGCTTTACTGCCCCCTTTGTGGAGTGGGGCTATGTCTGTTGTTTTTAGTAACTGTGGGACGACCCCCGTGTCCATGCTCCCTCTCCATAGGATGGAAAAGGCTCGTGATAGGGGCTTCTTGCAGTTCTTGAACACAGAGTTCCATGAGTCTGGCCCTGGGGCAGAGTGCATGGGCATGTCATTTATCGCCTGTTCGAAGTCATTTGGCGTCAGGATAACATCGGATAGGATTGTGTTAATCAAATTTTGTGGCTCTCTCATAAAAAATTCATTTTGATCTTCGACTCTCAGTCTGGTTAGCGGCTTGCTAAAAACTGAGTCATATTGGGACTTGAGTAGCTCACTCATTTCCTTGCTGTCATCTGTGTAGGACCCATCTTGTTTAAGTAGGGGCCCAATACTGGACGTTGTTCTCGATTTTGATTTGGCATAGGAGAAGAAATACTTTGGGTTTCTTTCGATTTCATTTATGGCTTTTAGTTCTTCCCGCGATTCCTGACTCCTAAAGGATTCTTTTAGCTTAAGTTCGATGCTTGCTATTTCTCTGACCAGTGTCTCCCTACGCATTTCAGATATATTGACCTCTTTTAGCCGCTCTGTTATTCTTTTCCGTCGCCTGTAAAGGGAGCGCCTGTCTCTTTCTATTTTACATCTACTCCTCCTTTTTCTTAGAGGAATAAGCCTTGTGCATACATCGAGTGCCACCGAGTTAAACTGTTCTAGGCATAAGTTGGGGTCTGTGTTGCTTAGTATATCTTCCCAGCTTATATCGGTTAGGACTTGGTTTACTTGGTCCCACTTTATGTTTTTGTTATTGAAGTTGAATTTGGTGAATGCTCCCTCGTGACTAGTCTCATTATGTCGGTCTGGGGCTCCACGCATACATGTCTGAACCTCAATTATGTTGTGATCTGAGTATATTGTTTTTGATATGGTGACATTTCTTATCAGATCATCATTGTTAGTGAAGATGAGGTCTAGTGTATTCTCCAGTCTAGTAGGCTCTATTATTTGCTGGTTTAAATTGAATTTTGTGCAGAGATTTAAAAGCTCGTGTGAGTGTGAGTTTTCATCAGAGCTGCCTCCTGGTGTTATTTCTGCAACAATATTATTTGCTATATTCCTCCATTTTAGGTGCCTTAAGTTGAAATCCCCCAGGAGTAAGATGTTGGGTGCAGGAGCTGGAAGATTTTCCAGACAGTGGTCAATTTTTAACAGCTGTTCCTGGAATTGCTGGGATGTTGCATCCGGAGGCTTGTAGACTACCACAATGACTAGGTTTTGGTTCTCGACCTTTACTGCTAAAACTTCCACTACATCATTTGAGGCATTAAGCAGTTCTGTGCAAACAAGTGACTCTGCAATGTACAGGCCAACCCCCCCCCCCCTTTTGCCTGTTCACTCTGTCACATCTGTATAGGTTGTAACCTGGGATCCATATTTCGTTGTCCAAGTGATCCTTTATGTGGGTCTCAGTGAAAGCCGCGAACATTGCCTTTGCCTCTGCAAGCAGTCCACGGATGGAAGGTATTTTGTTGTTTGTTGCTGGCTTTAGACCCTGTATATTTGCAAAGAAGAATGTTATCGGACTGGTGGTATTGTTGGTACTGGGGGGGGGGGATTTTTTTTCCGGCATTAGTATCTGTATCTGTTGGTTTGGAGTGGAGGCCATCGACTGTGGTTCCACTCCAGGAATGACTGGATTTGGTGTACGATTTCTGCCATTTCCTGCCAGTTTTTTTTCCTTCCTGGCACTAAAAAACCTCTCCCTCTTGAGTGGCTGTGGCTACCCAGGTTTTCCCATGGCTTGGATGTTTTGTATCTTTTTGTCCCCTTTAGATGGTATGCCTGGCAATTTAAGTTATAGCACAGTCTTTCCTGTACTGAAGAGGTACACAGTTCAGGGTGAAAAAGCTTACAGGAAGGGAGTTTGCATTTTCCTGTTGTCATATGGGCATGGCATTTTCTAGGGTGGTCATAGTTGCACGTCCCATCTGTTTTTCCAGATTTCCCATGCCAGCAGATACCAAGTGCATAGTATGTGCACAGGCTTGGTTTCCGTTTGCCTTGGGTTTCTGTGACTGTATTCCCTGTTGGTGCATGTTTCCCTGTCTTACTTCTATCCTCCCTAGCACCAACAATGGAGCTCCCACCAGTTGTTTTTGGTAATATATCCTCACTATTGCAAGTGGAGTCCTCTTGTTTGCTATTTCCTGCGGAATTTCTAGTTTGCAATATTGGTTTTATCTTATCTTTGACTACACTTGTTTCCCTACTATGGCTCCTGTCCCCTATGAGGTCATTTATATGTATTCCTTCCTGCGTATAATGTGAAGATATCCAAGAACTAGCTACAAGCAGTATTAAAACAGGGAAGTGTTTTTGGGTATGCCCAAATGAGATAAATCTGTGGACTAAAATCACAAGGGCATTAAAAGAGGATAACACCAAAGCTGCTTTCATAGACAACCTGGAAGCTTTCTACAACACATGGGAACATAAAAAGTCTGGGCTGAATGGTACTGCCCTTGATACTGGCCATATAGTCAGAAACTGTAAGGCTGGAGGTGATGTCCTGGTAGTCAGTAAATGTGGGGCTGATAGTGCTGTCCTGGGAAACAGTAATGGTGAAGCTGGAGGTGCTGTCCTGGGAGACAGTAATGGTGAAGCTGGAGGTGCTGTCCTGGGAGACAGTAATGGTGAAGCTGGAGGTGCTGTCCTGGGAGACAGTAATGGTGAAGCTGGAGATTTTGTCCAGGTAGTCGGGAATTATACGCAGGATGGAATGCATATAAATGACCTCATAGGGGACAGGAGCCTTAGTGGGGAAACAAGTGTAGTCAAAGATAAGATAAAACTAATATTGCAAACTAGAAATACCACAAGAAATAGCAAACAAGAGGACTCCATTAGCAATAGTGAGGATATATTACCAAAAGCAACTGGTGGGAGCTCCATTGTTGGTGCTAGGGAGGATAGGAATAAGACAGGTAAACATGCACCAACAGGGAATACAGTCACAGAAACCCAAGGCAAATGGAAACCAAGCCTGTGCACATACTATGCACTTGGTATCTGCATGCATGGGAAATCTGGAAAAACAGATGGGACGTGCAACTATGACCACCCTAGAAAATGCCATGCCCATATGACAACAGGAAAATGCAAACTCCATTCCTGTAAGCTTTTTCACCCTGAAATGTGTACCTCTTCAGTACAGGAAAGACTGTGCTATAACTTAAATTGCCAGGCACACCATCTAGAGGGGACAAAAAGATACAAAACATCCAGGCCATGGGAAAACCTGGGTAGCCACAGCCACTCAAGAGGGAGAGGTTTTTTAGTGACAGGAAGGAAAAAAAAAACCTGTAATTGTTTTGCACGATGGTAGGATTGCTGGTGTCCATTTTTCTTGCTCATAAATATGCAAGGTTTCAGGTACGTCTTGCTACTTCTACTTACACTTAGGTCAGGAAATGGCAGGAAATGGCAGAAACTGTACACCAAATCCAGTCATTCCTGGAGTGGAACCACAGTCGATGGCCTCCACTCCAAACCAACAGATACAGATACTAATGCCGGAAAAAAATCCCCCCCCCCAGTACCAACAATACCACCAGTCCGATGACATTCTTTGCAAATATACAGGGTCTAAAGCCAGCAACAAACAACAAAATACCTTTCATCCGTGGACTGCTTGCAGAGGCAAAGGCAATGTTTGCGGCTTTCACTGAGACCCACATAAAGGATCACTTGGATAACGAAATATGGATCCCAGGTTACAACCTATACAGATGTGAGCAGGCAAAAGGGGGAGGGGTTGGCCTGTACATTGCAGAGTCACTTGTTTGCACAGAACTGCTTAATGCCTCAAATGATGTAGTGGAAGTCTTAGCAGTAAAGATCGAGAACCAAAACCTAGTCATTGTGGTAGTCTACAAGCCTCCGAATGCAACATCCCAGCAATTCCAGAACAGCTGTTAAAAATTGTCCACTGTCTGGAAAATCTTCCAGCTCCTGCACCCAACATCTTGCTCCTGGGGGATTTCAACTTAAGGCACCTAAAATGGAGGAATATAGCAAATAATATTGTTGCAGAAATAACACCAGGAGGCAGCTCTGATGAAAACTCACACTCACACGAGCTTTTAAATCTCTGCACAAAATTCAATTTAAACCAGCAAATAATAGAGCCTACTAGACTGGAGAATACACTAGACCTCATCTTCACTAACAATGATGATCTGATAAGAAATGTCACCATATCAAAAACAATATACTCAGATCACAACATAATTGAGGTTCAGACATGTATGCGTGGAGCCCCAGACCGACATAATGAAATTAGTCACGAGGGAGCATTCACCAAATTCAACTTCAATAACAAAAACATAAAGTGGGACCAAGTAAACCAAGTCCTAACCGATATAAGCTGGGAAGATATACTAAGCAACACAGACCCGAACTTATGCCTAGAACAGATTAACTCGGTGGCACTCGATGTATGCACAAGGCTTATTCCTCTAAGAAAAAGGAGGAATAGATGTAGAATAGAAAGAGACAGGCGCTCCCTTTACAGGCGACGGAAATAATAACAGAGCGGCTAAAAGCCCCCTATCTAGCCCCCTATCCCACCCAAACACAACAACCCAAAATTAGCTATATCCCAACCGTCTTCCTTCACCCACAGATCCCTTCATCCTACCACAAGTACCTTCCACATAAGCACCAATCACCCCAACCTCCACATCCAATGTCATTCACACCACCCTCCTCATTCACCCCATCTACATCCAGGATCCTGACTTATTCCAGAGCAAAAACCAACACCCACACCCCCACCCTGAACCCACTCAATACCACGGCCTGACATATGTACAATGATCAGGAATTCAGGAACCCATAAACTGAAGCACAATAATAGGAAGTTAGAAAGTATGGTACACCAATACAGATGGAACAGCAATAAAAGTTATGAGTGGCATGAACAAACAGTGGAAGCTTCTCCAGTCATTATAGAGACAAGGCTCGTGGAAATTATATCAAACGTGTTCTGAGGTGGTCAGAAGAACTCATACACTAGGGCACACTGGGGGACAAGAAATGTAGCTAAGATGCTGGAAATGTAGCTAAGATTCATAGAAAATATAGAAGGCACAGACCTCAGGAAAACAAGGAATTAAGCCGAAGAGCCAGAATCGATTATGCATGAGTAGGAAGAGAGGCTCAACGACAGTTTGAGAACTCCATTACGTCTAAAGCTAAATCCGGCCCAAATTTTTAATTTAGTCACATTACAAGGAAGACCATAGGAAGGAACCAGATAATCAGGCTAAAATAGGAAGGAGAGCTGACATACAATGACCAGGAAATTTGTGAGGAGCTTAGCAAGAGATTTATGGAGGTGTCTAATTGGATTCAGAATGATTACCAGCGAACCGAGGCAGTATAGTGTACTAGCGAACACTGAAGCCAGCACATACAACAGGGGAAGTGAAGAAGCTTCTGTGTGAGCTAGATATATTGAATGCGGTGGGACCAGATAATATCTATATGTGAGTCCCTGACAGAGGGAGCAGAAGTACTGTGTGTACCTCTAACGTCATTCTTCAATAACTTTATCGACACTGGGCAACTGCCGGAGGGGGGGGGGAACAGAAAATGTAGTCTCAATTTTTAAAAAATGAGATAGATAGCTTTAAACTATAGACCCTCGTCACCGCCATGCATAGTATGTCAAGTTATGGAAGTTATCAGAAGAGTAGTAGAGCGCCTAGAAATAAGTATGTTTACACATAACAAGCACAGCTTTACAGATAGAAAATCCTGTATCACAATCCTACTAGAGTTCTGTGATAATGGAAGAGAAGAGACAAGGATGAGCAAATTGCTTCTTCTTGAAATGCACAGTAGTTTTTAACGCACTACTGTACAAGACACTGACACAGAAGATAGAGGAACAAGCAGAAATAACAGGGAAAGTATTACAGTGAATCAAGGCATAGCCTAAAGGAAGAAAAAATGAGTGATTTTTCTTGAAAAAGTGTCCGAGTGGGTGCATGTGACGAATGGGTGTCGGAGTGGGTGCATGTGATGAGTGGGTGTCGGAAAGTGGGTGTCGGAATGGGTGCATGTGATGAGTGGGTGTGGGTGCATGTGACGAGTGGGTGTCGGAATGGGTGCATGTGATGAGTGGGTGTCGGAGTGGGTGCATGTGATGAGTGGGTGTCGGAGTGGGTGCATGTGACGAGTGGGGTTCCACAATGTTCATTAGCCAACGCAGTTTCTTGTATATGTGAATGAAATGACAGAATGGATAGGACAGAGGAACCCCTGTTCACAGATCACTCAAAATTATGAGAAGTATACAAGCAGACATGGACTAGGAAAACCTACAATGGTTCTGGACAGGCTGCAGGTCTGGTCTGACAAGTGGCTGATGGAGTTTATCCCCAACAAGTGCAAAGGTATGAAGCTTTGGGAAAACCAAAGCCCGTGCAGATGGACCAAAGGCTCAGGGGACAAAGACTGTAAACTTCACTCAGTGAAGACCTTGGGGTGAGTATTGTTCCGAGCATATCTCCTAAGGCCCATGTCAACCAAATAACTACTGCAACAAATGAGCGTCTGGCAAATCTAAGTAAGGAGTCACTGACGATACAATGTACCATGTTCATCAGGCGCATACTGAAGTCTACAGCACCAGTATGGAACCCACACCTGGTCAAGCATATAGCTACAGCAGAGTCAGCAAGATGTACCATCATCCAACTGTGTTTCCTCATGGTTGCAGGGTGTGAGCTTGTTAGTAATGTATGGAATGTTGGACAATACATCTCATCTTTGAGTGTTGATCTAAAGCTTCTCAGAGATTAGTGCAGCTAACTGATTAATCAGAAAGTTAAGAGTTTCTTGTTTGCATCATTCTTCAGGAAGTTCTGCTAGTTGTGTGGCAATGCATTTGTGCCTGTTACTCTAACTTTAATGTCCTTCCCACACTTCTATCTTGTATTAACATCCAGTTGTTTTACATGGTATATTACAGTTTGAACCTAGTTACTGTAGACAAGTGAATGAGGTTCTCTGTCCTTACTGTGTCTGCTCTCAGCACTGACTTCTAGTTTCTTTGGTGCAAATTAAGATAGATATAGTGATGCCTTAGAAGAAGTTTTTTTATTTGATTGTATATTTGTGGAATCAACGAAGATCTCAACTATGGCAAGCAAAGACTGGCAATGAATATTGATGAAAATATTTTTTTAGGACTAAAAACATAAGAACATAAGAAAGAAGGAACACTACAGCAGGCCTACTGACCAATGCGGAGCAGGTCCACTCCCCTCCCCCCTGGATAAGCCCAATGATCCACCCAGTATGATCACCTCCACTCAAGGAAGCAGCACGGCACCAGACCCAGCAACACAAGGTAGTCAGGTCCAACTCACACCCACCAACACCCACTCATGTATTTATCTAACCTTTTTTTAAAAACTACGCAAGGTTTTAGCCTCAATAACTGTACTCGGGAGTTTGTTCCACTCATCCACAACTCTATTACCAAACCAGTGCTTTCCTATATCCTTCCTGAACCTGAATTTTTCCCACTTGAAACCATTGCTGCGAATCCTGTCTTGGCTGGAAATTTTCAGCATGCTATTTTACATCTCCTCTATTTATTCCTGTTTTCCATTTATACACTTCGAACATATTCCCCCCTAGTTCTACGCCTTTCGAGAGAGTGCAGATTCAGGGCCCTCAGTCTGTCCTCATAGGGATGATTTCTGATACATGGGATCATCTTTGTCATCCTCCTCTGTACATTTTCCAGAGCATTTATATCCATTCTGTAATACGGTGACCAGAACTGAGCAGCATAGTCTAAATGAGGCCTAACCAATGATATACAGAGTTGAAGAACAACCTGAGGACTTCTATTATTTATACTTCTAGATATGAAACCAAGAATTCTGTTAGCTTTATTGCGAACATTATTGCACTGTTGTCTTGATTTTAGATTACTACTAACCAGAACTCCTAAATCTTTTTCGCAATCAGTAGTACTAAAGATCTACATTATTTAGTTTATATGTGGCATGGTTATTTAACTGTCCAACATTTAGAACTTTGCATTTGTCAATATTAAACTGCATCTGCCACTTCTCCGACCATTGCATCAGTCTTTTCAAATCATCCTGGAGTGCTCTAGTGTCCTCATTAGAATGAATTGGACGGCCTATTTTGGTGTTATCAGCAAATTTGCTTATGTCGCTATTTATTCCCTCATCTATGTCGTTTATGTAAATAGTGAGCAACAACGGGCCCAACACTCACCCCTGAGGAACACCGCTTGTGATGTGCCCCCATTCTGATTTCTCCCCATTTATGCAAACTCTCTGCTGTCTATTTGTCAGCCATGCTCCTACCGAGGAAAAAATTTCTCCTCCTATTCCGTGTGCCTTAAGTATCCTCAATAGCCTCTGGTGTGGAACTCTATCGAAAGCCTTACTGAAGTTCATATACACAATATCATATTCATTACCATGATCTACCTCCTCAAACACCTTAGTGAAAAAAAGTCAGTAAATTCGTAAGACATGACCGCCCCTTTGTAAAACCGTTTTGAGATTCATTAATCAATCTGTGCCTGTCAAGATGGCTACGAATTGCTTCGGCAATTATTGATTCCATAAATTTTCCCACTGTGAAGGTCAGGCTTATTGGTCTATAGTTCGAAGCCGAGGACCTGTCACCTGCCTTGTAAATAGGTATTACATTTGCCATTTTCCACTTATCAGGCACTATGCCAGTTTGTAGTGATATGTTTAAAAGATTAGCCAAAGGTATGCTAAGTTCCTCTTTACATTCCTTTAACACCCTTGCAAACAGTTCATCAGGACCTGGGGATTTGTTAAGTTTTAGTTTCTCTATTTGTCTGAGGACCATGTCACTAGTTACTGCAATCGTACATAGTTTATTATCATCCTGTTCTACATAATCTATTATTTCAGGAATATCGCTAGTATTTTCCAGGGTGAAAACTGAGAGGATGTAGGTGCTGAGAATTTTGCACATATCTTTTTCACTGTCAGTGATCTGACCAAAGTTACTCTTAAGTGGGCCAATCTTGTCCCTAATCTTACTTCTGTATACCTGAAAGAACCCTTTTGGGTTAGTCTTTGAATCCCTTGCGACCTTTGCCTCAGAGAAATAGCAAGCATCGAACTTAAGCTAAAAGAATCCTTTAGGAGTCAGGAATCGCGGGAAGAACTAAAAGCCATAAATGAAATCGAAAGAAACCCAAAGTATTTCTTCTCCTATGCCAAATCAAAATCGAGAACAACGTCCAGTATTGGGCCCCTACTTAAACAAGATGGGTCCTACACAGATGACAACAAGGAAATGAGTGAGCTACTCAAGTCCCAATATGACTCAGTTTTTAGCAAGCCGCTAACCAGACTGAGAGTCGAAGATCAAAATGAATTTTTTATGAGAGAGCCACAAAATTTGATTAACACAAGCCTATCCGATGTTATCCTGACGCCAAATGACTTCGAACAGGCGATAAATGACATGCCCATGCACTCTGCCCCAGGGCCAGACTCATGGAACTCTGTGTTCATCAAGAACTGCAAGAAGCCCCTATCACGAGCCTTTTCCATCCTATGGAGAGGGAGCATGGACACGGGGGTCGTCCCTCAGTTACTAAAAACAACAGACATAGCCCCACTCCACAAAGGGGGCAGTAAAGCAACAGCAAAGAACTACAGACCAATAGCACTAACATCCCATATCATAAAAATCTTTGAAAGGGTCCTAAGAAGCAAGATCACCACCCATCTAGAAACCCATCAGTTACACAACCCAGGGCAACATGGGTTTAGAACAGGTCGCTCCTGTCTGTCTCAACTACTGGATCACTACGACAAGGTCCTAAATGCACTAGAAGACAAAAAGAATGCAGATGTAATATATACAGACTTTGCAAAAGCCTTTGACAAGTGTGACCATGGCGTAATAGCGCACAAAATGCGCGCTAAAGGAATAACAGGAAAAGTCGGTCGATGGATCTATAATTTCCTCACTAACAGAACACAGAGAGTAGTCGTCAACAGAGTAAAGTCCGAGGCAGCTACGGTGAAAAGCTCTGTTCCACAAGGCACAGTACTAGCTCCCATCTTGTTCCTCATCCTCATATCCGACATAGACAAGGATGTCAGCCACAGCACCGTGTCTTCCTTTGCAGATGACACCCGAATCTGCATGACAGTGTCTTCCATTGCAGACACTGCAAGGCTCCAGGCGGACATCAACCAAATCTTTCAGTGGGCTGCAGAAAACAATATGAAGTTCAACGATGAGAAATTTCAATTACTCAGATATGGTAAACATGAGGAAATTAAATCTTCATCAGAGTACAAAACAAATTCTGGCAACAAAATAGAGCGAAACACCAACGTCAAAGACCTGGGAGTGATTATGTCGGAGGATCTCACCTTCAAGGACCATAACATTGTATCAATCGCATCTGCTAGAAAAATGACAGGATGGATAATGAGAACCTTCAAAACTAGGGAGGCCAAGCCCATGATGACACTCTTCAGGTCACTTGTTCTATCTAGGCTGGAATACTGCTGCACTCTAACAGCACCTTTCAAGGCAGGTGAAATTGCCGACCTAGAAAATGTACAGAGAACTTTCACGGCGCGCATAACGGAGATAAAACACCTCAATTACTGGGAGCGCTTGAGGTTTCTAAACCTGTATTCCCTGGAACGCAGGAGGGAGAGATACATGATTATATACACCTGGAAAATCCTAGAGGGACTAGTACCGAACTTGCACACGAAAATCACTCACTACGAAAGCAAAAGACTTGGCAGACGATGCACCATCCCCCCAATGAAAAGCAGGGGTGTCACTAGCACGTTAAGAGACCATACAATAAGTGTCAGGGGCCCGAGACTGTTCAACTGCATCCCAGCACACATAAGGGGGATTACCAACAGACCCCTGGCAGTCTTCAAGCTGGCACTGGACAAGCACCTAAAGTCAGTTCCTGATCAGCCGGGCTGTGGCTCGTACGTTGGTTTGCGTGCAGCCAGCAGCAACAGCCTGGTTGATCAGGCGCTGATCCACCAGGAGGCCTGGTCACAGACCGGGCCGCGGGGGCGTTGACCCCCGAAACTCTCTCCAGGTAAACTCCAGGTAATAATCCCTTTTTGCTTTTCTTATTCCTTTCTTTATTTCTCTCTATAATTGAATATACTGATTTCTTAACTGCCGATCCCCTCTTTTGATACGAGTATATATGCCTCTCTTTTGACCAATGAGATGTTTTAATCTATTGTTCATCCATTTGGGATCATTTTTGTTAGATCTAATTTCCCTACTCAGAACAAAAGTTGTCTGGGCAGCTAGAACTATGCTCTGAAAACGTCATATTGGCAACCAAGATCACCTACCTCACCCATAGTCAGGACACCCCAATTTAGCCCACCCAGGTAATTTTTCAGTCCCATGAAGTCGAAAAAGCGAAAATCTGGGACAGATTTGATTGCAGTAATCTCGATAATTCCATGATATATTGAAACTAAGTTATTTGTGGTCACTTTCCCCAAGCTCATCATTAACCTCAAGATTATTAATTAGTGAATCTTTGTTGGCAAGAACCAAATCAAGCCTTAAAGGGATATTAACCCAGAATAACCCAGCCTAGGTTATTTACTTTGAGGCTTAGATTTTTAGATTTTTCCACCGAGGTGGCTTGTTTATTGTGCACATCATATCGATCCTGTGGACGGTAGCACAAGAGCATATGGATACAAAAAAGGCCTAGGAACTAGGCCCCAAAGAGTTAACAGGAATACGTATGGATTTATATCTACATATATATAGTTCACTTATCTGTTACAAGCAAATTTAGAAAATTTGCTTAGTATATCTGGTACCTTATTTTCATTAATAAGGCATCTTGACATATCACATACTGTCTCTGTATTCCTCAATAAGTGGACAATTAAGCACATAGTGTTCAAGACAGTGACTATATGTCTGACCACATAATTTACATTTAGTTTGATCATCATCTGTGTGTCTCCCAAACTGCCAGAAGTACTTGTAACCAAGCCTAATCCTGGCCACTACAACATCAGTCAGTACTTGAAACCAAGCCTAAGCCTGGCCACTACAACATCAGTCAGTACTTGTAACCAAGCCTAAGCCTGGCCACAACAACATCAGTCAGTCTGTTCGCATTGCACGTTGCTCCATAAACATACTTATCTACGTTCATGTTATCATAGTGGGTTATAGATCTACCCAGGCTTCATTATTTACTTCTCTCCTAATATTATTCCTAATGCTAGACACAGATATACCATAGTTATATTCTACATTCTCCTTCTGGGTACTCTTCTTGGCTAACATATCAACTTTATCATGGAGTAATCCAATGTGTGATGGGATCCATAGCAATTGTACATTAATTCCTTTGTCCCTGATTTTTGAGTATCTGTACCTGGCTTTTCCAATGAGCATGTTGTTGGAGTCTTCTTCTCCTTCTTGTTGATTTACCGGTACTTCCGGCCCGGGTCTTCTCTAGGTGGTGACCCGGCGGTGGCCCCCAGTTGGGGGTGTCCTTCATCTTCTTCTTTCTTCCGTCTTCTTTCTTGGACCCTCCGGGTGGAGGGTAACATCTTCTCTCTTGCGGTGACTCCCTGGGGGGAATTGTCGTCTCACATCATGTCTTCATCAGCAGGCGTCCACTTGGGCTTCATCAGCAGGCGTCTCTAGGGCCCAGGGTCTTCGGGAACTTGTTGCTCCAACATTGTTGGTTGTGTGACGTGGATCTAGGTAAGTTCAGGTTTCTACCTAGGAAATTAATACTAGTGAAGGGAAGGGAAGGTAGGGGGTGAAAGACAGGAAGAAAGGAGGGGTAGGAGAGTCTAAAGACAGGAGAGGTAGTGACGAATCAGCGTCTAAATGTGGCGTTGAAGCAGTGGGTGGGCAGCCAGGACGGGGATGAGAGTCCCCAGGTCTCGGACGGCCAGGTACACCAGCCGGGCTGCAGTGTCTTCTCGGTTCGGATCCCGAGGTGCCATTGGGAAGTGCCTCCGTCGGTGTGGAACAGTCGCTGGGCAGTCGAGAAGGTAGTGCACTAGTGGCTTGGGGACCATCTGGTCACGTCCTCACGTCCTCACATCCTCTCGCATGTGTTCGATGAGTCTTCTGGTGGTAGGGTAGCCAAGTCGCAGCCGGTGGATCCCAACCTGCAGCTTCCTGCCTAGCCTCTGCATGCTCGGTAGGGGCTTCCCTCAGGTAGCCCTGTCGTACCAGATCTGGTTCCATGATGTGCCCGGCCCTGGTAGCAGGCATCTGGCTGCAGCGGCTGCCCACAGGTCCACCTGCCTGTGGCTGATGGCGATGGTAGTTGCTAGCTGGGCCTCAAGAGTGGCTGACTTTGCTGCACCATCCGCTGCATTATTCCCAGTTAGGTCGATGTGGCTCAGAATCCAGTTGATTGTTGCTCGCCGTCCCTGCTCATTAAGTGTCTGCAGGTCCTTCCTGATGGCAGTAATTAGCCGGATGTTGTCCCTGGGCTCCCTGTGCATGACGGCCTGGATCGCCACTCTGGAGTCGATATGAATAACTGGGGATTGCCGATGATCCAGGAGCGCATGTTGCAGGGCCCTCTGGATGGCATGGTGTACCCCAGCACCTGTGCAGCCAGCCTCGGAATCCCGGGAACCATGGGTGTAATATACAGTGCTCCCAGGGTGCGCTGCTGCTGCAATACTCATTGTAGCCCTTCGCTGCAGCACGTGTTGTGGACAGTGACACTTGCTAACTGGGAGGTCTTGGATATGGACCACAGCTGCTTCTGGTGCCCAGGGCAGGAGTACAGAGTACCCCACCACAGGTCGGTCACAGCCCTTGTCCACGATGAGTGCCATGGGGAGGAGTTTGCTCGCTACATCTGCTGCTGACCACACCCACAGCCGGCTGGGAAACTCCCTGAGGTTTCCCTGTTGACCTTCAAGAAGGTCCTGCAGCAGTCTCTCTCCACCAGGGAGTTGTACGTACTTGGCCACCCTAATGGTGGCCACAAGGGCGATCCTATAGTGTAAGGGCTGCAGTTGAGACTCATGATTCAGTGGCATGGTGTTCGTCCACCTCAGCACACCCAGCATGATCCGAGCTGCAGCATTTTGGACGACGTCGAGTCTTCAGAGGTGCGTAGGGCGGGCATGGACCAGGGTAAGGGCCAAATAGTCAATAAGAGAGTGCACCGCCTGCATGTAGAACACTCGGAGAATGCCATGGCTGGCCCCCGACCTAGGGGGTCATTATATGAGTCATGAGCCTTCAATGATGACATAGAATCAGTAATGATTCCATGTCATCAGAGATCAGTTTACAATGTAGACGCCCAGTTGTTAATTCTTATGCTTAGTTCAACAAGTTTATTATCGTTCTTAACTAGGGAGGTGGCAATAAGAGCAGATGCAGCCCTGCCAGAAGACTCCTGTTTAGATCCATCAGTGTATATAACTTGTGATAACTTTTCCACCAAAAATGACTCGGTTAACTATTTACCACTAGATGGGCAGGAGCATTATTATTATAATCATGGGGAGCGTTAAACCCATAGTGATTATCCAGTGCCTGTGGGGGAGAATGGAAGATATTCAGACTTAATTCAGGGAACTGGAGGACAGATCCAATTTCCTAGATCAAGAGCCCCTCACCAGTGTCAAGAAACCTCTCTTGAGGGGATGAGCTGGAGCAACGCTTAACACTGACAAAACCTACTATATTATGTTTGGTAGCAGAGCAGGAGATGCATAAATTAACATTAAGATCGACAACACTCTAATTACCAGACATAATGAGTGCAAATTCCTAGGCCTATACCTTGACAACAACCTGAATTTCAGCACCCATATCCAACACATAACCAAAAAAGTATCCAAAACAGTTGGGATCCTCTCCAAGATACGATACTACGTGCCGCAAAATGCCATTCTCACACTATACCACTCACTTATTTATCCATACCTCACCTATGCTATTTGTGCTTGGGGATCAACTGCAGCAACACACCTAAAGCCAATAATAACCCAACAAAAAGCTGCAGTAAGAATAATCACTAAATCCCATCCCTGGCAACACCCCCCCCACTCTTCATAGATCTAAACTTACTCCCTGTTCAGTACATCCACACTTACTACTGTGCAATCTACATCTACAGGACCTTAAACTCCAATATCAACCTTGACCTAAAACGCTTTCTTGATAGTTGTGACAGAACCCACAGGCATAACACCAGACACAAACATCTCTTCGACATTCCCCATATCCGACTAACCTTTACAAAAATTCAATGTATGTCAAAGGCCCTAAAATCTGGAACACCCTACCTGAGAACTCTAGAACTGCAGACACATTCATCACCTTCAAAACTACCATTAGAAAACATCTTATCTCCCTGATACACCCCATCAACTAAATACACGAATACCACCTGGTGGTTCACACTTACACTCACTCACCCATTTGACCATAAACAGAAATATTAATCTCAATCTTAAAATAATGAATCCTATGATACTCCAATACTGAAACTATGTACTGTGCCAAAACAAAAGCATTCACATTGCTAAACTCACAAACTAGTATTTAGTCACTTAGCCATAATACCAACTTACCTCATAATTTGTAATATTTTAAAATAAAAAATTAAACTAAGTCTGCCCGAAATACCTAGCCATGCTAGGCGTTCTAGTGGTACACTCTGTAATCATTATTTAACCACATGTAAACCACACAACAACCAAATTCTGTAAATTCAACATTGTAATCTTTATAGAGAATAAATTTTGAATTTGAATTTGAACATGTGTAAGATTTATCCATGCATCCGGCCACACCCTGTAAGTGAACACGGATCCATTTGATTTTCATCCGAATGCGCTCCCAGTGAGTTATATAGAGAGAGGTAGGAAGACAATATTATTGATATAATGTATATAGTGAAGATGCCACTGGCAAGCTAGTAAACATCTGGCAAAAGAAATACCTGCAACTCAGTTTTGTTCTTACCTTCTCGTCTACAACGATAGAGTTTTAAACATTTTTCTTTGTGATTCTTAATTATGTTTTAATGTTATGAATTCTCTTACGAACTGTGAACAACCAGCAGTACAAGGTATTAAGTCACTTGTGTGTGTATCAGGAATAGTTAGTATTAAGAGTCAGTTGTGTGTCTCAGGAATGTGAAGCATTAAGTTAGTGTTGTTTGTCAGGAATGTGAAGCATTAAGTTAGTGTTGTTTGTCAGGAATGTGAAGCATTAAGTTAGTGTTGTTTGTCAGGAATGTGAAGCATTAAGTTAGTGTTGTTTGTCAGGAATGTGAAGCATTAAGTTAGTGTTGTTTGTCAGGAATGTGAAGCATTAAGTTAGTGTTGTTTGTCAGGAATGTGAAGCATTAAGTTAGTGTTGTTTGTCAGGAATGTGAAGCATTAAGTTAGTGTTGTTTGTCAGGAATGTGAAGCATTAAGTTAGTGTTGTTTGTCAGGAATGTGAAGCATTAAGTTAGTGTTGTTTGTCAGGGGGCTGTATGGCTGTATGAGGAAATTATAGATCCATCGACCGACTTTTCCTGTTATTCCTTTAGCACGCATTTTGTGCGCTATTACGCCATGGTCACACTTGTCGAAGGCTTTTGCACAGTCTGTATATTACATCTGCATTCTTTTTGTCTTCTAGTGCATTTAGGACCTTGTCGTAGTGATCCAATAGTTGAGACAGACAGGAGCGACCTGTTCTAAACCCATGTTGCCCTGGGTTGTGTAACTGATGGGTTTCTAGATGGGTGGTGATCTTGCTTCTTAAGACCCTTGTTGTGATAGAAACACAGGCCTTATCTCTAGGCTTTATTGAACATAGAATCTTCATAGTACTTCTGCAACAACAAAATATAATGACTAGTACATCTAATAATGGCTTCTACAGGGATGGTGATGTCTTGCATATGTCAAGAGAAAAGTTATAACTACAGGCCACATATTTAAACTCACCATGTAATCTGCATCGGTGATAAATGGATAAAGTAGGAGAGAATCACACACCATATGTTGGTGCCCATGACGCACGCCAAACTGTTGTTGTTGTTAAGGGCCCCTAGAGGTGGTGCAGTATTATCCTGCTGCTGCTCCCCACAGGACCAGTATCACTACAACCCTTTCAAAGATTTTTATGATATGGGATGTTAGTGCTATTGGTCTGTAGTTCTTTGCTGTTGCTTTACTGCCCCCTTTGTGGAGTGGGGCATGATGGATGTATGTACAATTATAGCAACGGTGCCAGAATTCATTTTGTGTGTAACAAATGCACTTTGGCACAGTTACCCTTTAGCAGTGATGACATTGATTTACCTAATTTTAATACAAATGACCCATTGCCATATATTGATGATTATGATTGTTTTATGAAAACAGGCCTTCACTTTATTCATGTCAATGCAAGATCACTTCTTCCTAAATTGGCAGAGATTAGGATTCTAGCTAACAAAATTAGGGCGGCAGTTATAACCATCTCTGAATCTTGGTTGGATGATACGGTGACTGACGACGAGGTCAAAATAGAAGGTTACAATATAAAACGCTTAGATAGGAACAGAAAGGGTGGTGGAGTATGTGCCTACATTGGAAATGACTTAGCTTACAACCCAAGACCTGATTTAAATAACAATAAACTGGAGATTCTATGGTTTGAAGTGCTGCTTCCTAAGACCAAACCCATCTTAGTAGGAACTAGCTACCGCCCTCCTACCCAGGACCAGTTCTTAGAAGACTTTTCCAGAGTCTTGTCCGGAGTTGAAAACAATTGCGAGACAATAATACTGGGCGATTTCAATATCTGTTTTCAGCAGCAAAATAACGGGCTATGCAAAAGGTATAAGCAAATTCTAGGATTAAATAGTTACACTCAACTAATTAATACTCCAACCCGGATCACACAGTTCTCAGCCACCCTAATTGACCACATACTTTGTAACTGCTCTGAGAACATTAGTCAGTCAGGCATCATTACCACAGGTCTTAGTGATCATTTCATCATTTACTGCACCAGGAAAATCACTAGGGATAGGATAGGCCTACACAGGACAATAAAAATGAGGTCAACTAGAAACTACAGTAAAGAATCACTGGTAAATAGGCTACACAATTGTGACTGGACAGAGATAACAAGTTGCACGGACGTAAACGATGCCTGGGAAAAATTCAAAACAATGTTCACTACCATCCTTGATAATATTGCACCAGTTAAAGAGGTTAGGATTAAACGAAGAACTGAACCCTGGATGAATACTGAGATATTAGATAATATGAAATTCAGAGACCAGCTGCTAAAAAGATTTAAAGCAAACAGACAGGATATTGCAGCACTAAATGAATTCCAAAGGGTGAGGAACAGAGTACAGAGACTTATAAAAGGAGCAAAGGCAAAGCACTACTGCTCAAAAATTGAAGAGTATAAGCATAACCCCAGAAATCTCTGGCAACAACTAAAACAGTTGGGGTATAGCCATAAGCCAGTAGATAGGTCTAACATAGTACTCACTATCGATAATGAGGTATGCCACGAAACATCTAAGGTGGCAAATTGCTTTAATTCATACTACACATCTGTTGCATCAACACTAGTAAGTAAACTACCAGCTGCATCAAATACCTTTAACACAGACTCTGATAAGTTTCAAACATACTATACCAATAAAGGGGTAACCCCAAACAGTTGTCAACTAGTAAGTGTATCTCATGACTTTATTCAAAAAGAACTAAGCAGGTTAAACCCAACTAAGAGCACAGGCCCTGATAACATCCCGTCTAAGTTCCTAAAAGATGGTGCTTCTGAACTGTCAATCCCTATTGCTCACATAATAAATCTATCAATCACCACTAATACCGTACCTGAGGGGTTAAAGGAGGCCAGAGTTACTCCTATCTTCAAGAAAAATAGTAGGTCTGATGTAAGCAACTATAGGCCTGTTAGTATACTCAGTATATCTAAAATACTAGAGAGGGCGGTGTATTCTCAAGTAGTTAAGTACCTTAATGACAACAACATTCTCCATAGCTATCAATCGGGCTTTAGAAGATCCTACTCAACCGACACCTCCCTTATTAATCTGATGGATTACCTGAGAACTGAAATGTCAAAGGGGAACCTCATAGGTATGGTAACCTTAGACCTGCAAAAGGCCTTCGATACTGTCAACCACAATATATTATGTAATAAACTTCAAGCTATCGGTATAGGTTCTGTAGACTGGTTTAAGTCCTACCTTAGCAACAGGAGACAAATAGTCAAAATCAACAAAACAGAATCAGAACCCCTGCCGATAACTTGTGGAGTTCCCCAAGGTAGTATTCTGGGTCCCTTATTATTCTTATGTTATGTCAATGATATGCCTATCAGTGTCAAGTGCAAACTCCTACTGTATGCAGATGACAGTGCTCTGTTAGTGTCAGGTAAAGACCCACAAGATATTGCTAATGTTTTAACACTGGAACTGGAGTCCTGCAGCAAATGGTTAGTAGACAATAAACTGTCATTACACCTAGGGAAAACTGAAACCATTCTCTTTGGCACGAAACATAAACTGAGAAGGGTAAATAATTTTAATGTTCAATGTAATGGGGAGCCCATCACTTTGGTTTCATCAGTAAAATATTTGGGAATCCCCTTTGACCCATGCATGTCAGGAGAATTGATAGGGAACAGTGTAGTAAAGAAAGCGAATGCCAGACTGAAGTTCCTGTATAGACAAGCACAGTGTCTACCTACTGAGGCTCGCAGGACCCTATGTCTAGCCCTTATACAATGCCATATGGATTACGCTTGCTCTTCTTGGTACTCTGCCTTGACAAAAAAACTGAAAGATAGACTGCAAATCACCCAGAACATAATCGTAAGATTCATCCTGGGGCTGGGACCAAGAGAACATGTAGGCCAGGATGAATTACAGCAGTTAAGATAAGATAAGATTTCGTTCGGATTTTTAACCCCGGAGGGTTAGCCACCCAGGATAACCCAAGAAAGTCAATGCGTCATCGAGGACTGTCTAACAACTTATTTCCATTGGGGTCCTTAATCTTGTCCCCCAGGATGCGACCCACACCAGTCGACTAACACCCAGGTACCTATTTGCTGCTAGGTGAACAGGACAACAGCTGTAAGGAAACGTGTCGAAATATTTCCACCCGCCGGGAACCGAACCCGGGCCCTCCGTGTGTGAAGCGGGAGCTTTAGCCACCAGGCCACCGGGCCACGATATGCTGAATGTTGAAGATAGAGTAAAACAACTGAAGCTAAATCATGTTTATAAAATTGCTCACAAACAATGTCCAGAATATCTTGCTGTCAATTTTGTCAAGGTTGGGAACCAAAGCAATCATAGTACAAGGGGGAGAGAGCACAACTTTGTAGTACCCACAGTCATTGGCCAGGCTTCAAACACCTTTTATTGTATGGCAATAAAGGAATGGAACAGACTGCCTGCACACGTCAAAGCCAGTCATAGCATGAACCAGTTCAAGAAGACTGCCAAAAGGTGTCTGATGAATGTAGCTACAGAAAGGGAGGGGAATGATTTTCTATTTTTTAGCTAACATACGTGTAAATTTTACCTTATTCCTAGTAATGACCCTCGTATTGTAGATAGTCTTAATGACCCTCGTGTAGTAGATAGTCTTTTCAGTATAATAATAAGATGTTATCTTCATTGTAGAATAATAAGAAAATATTATAACCTTTATATTATAATAATAAGGTAAAAGGACCCCAATGGAAATAAGTCACTCTGTCTGACTTTTTTGGGTTATCCTAGGTTCTCTACACATATGCTGCTATGTATGATAATTCTATGTAACTGTATTTGTGTATACCTGAATAAACTTACTTACTTACTTACTTACTTATCGACTCAAGGTTGAGGGACTGATTACCTCATTCTCCTCCTGTTCTTCAAGATTCTCCTTTGTATGGACTGATGAAGCCACTGTGTGGCGAAGCGTTTCCTCAATAAAGATACCCAAGAGTTGCACATGTGTCTAATTTATCAACATGTCGGTTCTCTGAACCATTCATCTACAAACTTCTCGGTCTTACTGGTTCCTAAATGACCTCCCAGCGGATTATCATGTGCTAGTTCAAATACCATATTACGCAATGACAATGACGCCACTAACAAGTTTACCTTTGAAATAGAGTCATTATCATTATTTCTTCTCCAAAGAAAACTGTCCTCATCTAAAAGGAAACCTTCTCTATCCTTATTAGTTAGACTTATATCGTCCTTTAGAGCTTGAATAAATTCTTCTTTATTACATTTTCTAAGTAGGTCTTCAGAGACCGGTAAAACATTCTTATTGTCGCCTGTGAGTCTGGTCTGAATTGCATCGCTAAACAGGAACTTTAAACCTAATTCGTCAGATTCTTCTAATGGCTGTTGAATATCCTCATGTTTAGAGTTTTTAGCCATGGCTCTGGTGATCACATTAAGAGGGAATAAATTCAGCCCTGCCTCAGAAGCTTCTAATGCATAATTAATATTGCAGGGATTATCTAAAACTAGAGGTTCTTTGGGTATTTCTAATTGATCAATTTCATTCCCGATTAATAGATCTATGCCGGCAATATGGAAAAATTTATCTGAAAGTCCCACGTTAATCCAGCCTTTATATCCAGGCAGTTCTACAAAAATCCTTACAGTGGGGACATTTATTATTGTGCCTCCGTATGCCTCTAATAAAAAGTCCAGCCGGGTTTCGCTACAAAATTGGTCGTGCCGTCATGCCGCTGTGTTTTTTCGTGTTTTTTCACGGTCTCTCTTGCGTGCTGGAACTTTAAAATGTGCCAGTGAACTTGTAAGATATATCCCTGCAGCGCTTGGAAGTAATCTTGCAGAAAATAATATCTACTGAGTCAAAAAAGGAGAATCAGTGTAAAATAACAAAGCATAACCCTCATGTCGGAGGATCTCACCTTCAAGGACCATAACATTGTATCAATCGCATCTGCTAGAAAAATGACAGGATGGATAATGAGAACCTTCAAAACTAGGGAGGCCAAGCCCATGATGACACTCTTCAGGTCACTTGTTCTATCTAGGCTGGAATATTGCTGCACTCTAACAGCACCTTTCAAGGCAGGTGAAATTGCTGACCTAGAAAATGTACAGAGAACCTTCACGGCGCGCATAACGGAGATAAAACACCTCAATTACTGGGAGCGCTTGAGGTTCCTAAACCTGTATTCCCTGGAACGCAGGAGGGAGAGATACATGATTATATACACCTGGAAAATCCTAGAGGGACTAGTACCGAACTTGCACACGAAAATCACTCACCACAAAAACAAAAGACTTGGCAGACGATGCACCATCCCCCCAATTAAAAGCAGGGGTGTCATTAGCACGTTAAGAGACCATACAATAAGTGTCAGGGGCCCGAGACTGTTCAACTGCCTCCCAGCACACATAAGGGGGATTACCAACAGACCCCTGGCAGTCTTCAAGCTGGCACTGGACAAGCACCTAAAGTCAGTTCCTGACCAGCCGGGCTGTGGCTCGTACGTTGGTTTGCGTGCAGCCAGCAGCAACAGCCTGGTTGATCAGGCTCTGATCCACCAGGAGGCCTGGTCACAGACCGGGCCGCGGGGGCGTTGACCCCCGGAACTCTCTCCAGATCCAGATCATAACCATACTCTCAGAGGGGAACTTAGGCCTAGCATGCCAGTGAAAATATTATTAGAACTTTTTATCAGAGGAAAGACAGTCTCCCTGATAATAGTGTGTTATACATTCAATTCAATTCAAATTCAAAGTTTATTCTCTATAAGGATTACAATGCTGAGTTTACAGAAATTTGGTTATTGTTTGGTTTACATGTAGTAAAATAGTGATTACAGAGTGTACCACTAGAACGCTTAGCATGGCTAGGCATTTCGGGCAGACTTAGTTTTATTCTTAATTGTAAAATATTACAAATTATGAGGTAAGTTGGTATTTTGGCTAAGTGACTAAATACTAGTTTGTGAGTTTAGCAATGTGAATGCTTTTGTTTTGGCACAGTACATAGTTTCAGTATTGGAGTATCACAGGATTCATTATTTTAAGATTGAGATTAATATTTCTGTTTATGGTCAAATGAGTGAGTGAGTGTAAGTGTGAACCACCAGGTGGTATTCGTGTAGTTAGTTGGCGGGGTGTATCAGGGAGATAAGATGTTTTCTAATGGTAGTGTTGAAGGTGATGAATGTGTCTGCAGTTCTAGAGTTCTCAGGTAGGGTATTCCAGATTTTAGGGCCTTTGACATACATTGAATTTTTGTAAAGGTTTAGTCGGACATGGGGAATGTCGTAGAGATGTTTGTGTCTGGTGTTATGCCTGTGGGTTCTGTCACAGCTATCAAGAAAGCGTTTTAGGTCAAGGTTGATATTAGAGTTTAGGGCCCTGTAGATGTAGATTGCACAGTAGTAAGTGTGGATGTACTGAACAGGGAGTAAGTTTAGGTCTATGAAGAGTGGGGGGGTGTGTTGCCAGGGATGGGATTTAGTGATTATTCTTACTGCAGCTTTTTGTTGGGTTATTATTGGCTTTAGGTGTGTTGCTGCAGTTGATCCCCAAGCACAAATAGCATAGGTGAGGTATGGATAAATAAGTGAGTGGTATAGTGTGAGAAGGGCATTTTGCGGCACGTAGTATCGTATCTTGGAGAGGATCCCAACCGTTTTGGATACTTTTTTGGTTATATGCTGGATATGGGTGCTGAAATTCAGGTTGTTGTCAAGGTATAAGCCTAGGAATTTGCCCCCATTATTTCTGGTAATTAGCGTGTTGTCAATCTTAATGTTAATTTGTGCATCTCCTGCTCTGCTACCAAACATAATATGGTAGGTTTTGTCAGTGTTAAGCGTAAGTTTATTGGCTGTCATCCAAGTCGATATTTTGATCAGCTCCTCATTCACAATGGTGTTGAGGGTGGCAAGACTAGGGTGAGAGATGACATAAGTCGTGTCGTCAGCAAAGAGAATGGGTTTCAGGTGTTGGGATACGTTTGGAAGGTCATTGATGTATATGAGGAAGAGCAGGGGACCAAGAACACTTCCCTGCGGAACTCCAGTATCAATTGGCCGTGTTGCTGATGCTGTGTCTTTAATGGTGACATACTGATACCTATTAGTAATGTAAGATTTGAAATAAGCAAGCGCATGGCCTCTTATACCGTAATGATCAAGTTTGTGGAGTAGGATGTCGTGGTCTACTGTGTCAAAAGCTTTTCTTAGGTCAATAAAAATTCCTAGTGGATATTCCTTATTTTCCAATGCTGTGTACAGCAGATCTAGCATTTTTATGATTGCATCATTAGTGCTTTTATTTTTCCTGAATCCAAATTGGCAGGGGTTGAGTATGTTTTGAGCCGTTATAAATGAATACAGTCTCCTGTGCACGAGTTTCTCAAAGATTTTGGATAGCAATGGTAGGTTAGATATTGGCCTATAGTTGTTTAAATCTGTAGGGTCACCACCTTTATGTATTGGTGTAACCCTTGCCATCTTGAGTAGTTTCGGGAAGGTCATAGTCTCTAGTGACTTGTTAAAAAGTAATGAAATAGCATGCGAAAGGACATGGGCCGCTCGCTTGTACAGTAATGGTGGGACATGAGACAGATTCCCCGAGTTATTTTTAAGTGACTTTATAATCTCGGTGACTTCCGTGGGCTCAGTTGGTGCAAGATAGAAGGAATTAGGGAAATTCCCATCTAGGTAGTCCCCAGCATGGGCATTGGTATGTGGGATTTTACTGGCGAGATTAGATCCTATGGTTGAGAAGAAGTCGTTTATCTTGTTAGCTGTGTCAGTGGGATGTAGTGGTGTTTCATTAGGTTTAGTTAGGACAATATTCTTGGTTTTTCTCAGTTTGTGGGTCCCTAGAATCTGAGAGAGTGTTTTCCAGGTCTTTTTTATATCTCCTCTAGTGTCTGTGAATCTACTGGAGTAGTATAGTTGTTTGGCTTTCTTTATTACTTTGGTGAGAGCTGATGAATAGTGTTTAAGAATATCTTTGTGTATTAAGCCCTGTCTATATTGCTTTTCATATTGGTGTTTCTTGTCAATGGATTTCAGAATGGTGCTGGTTAGCCATGGGCAACCAAGCCGTTTGTTTGTGATCTGTTTTGTTTTTATAGGACAATGTTTGTTGTATAGTCTAAGTAATTTGTTAAGAAAAATGTCTGTCCAGTCATCAATACCATTGGCCTTGGAGAATTCTGTAGCCCAGTCAACAGTCTCTAGGTCAGCTGTGAACTTCCTTACTGAGGCCTCGTCATGGAGTCTAAATGAGACTTTGTTGTATTCAAGTGGTGGTTTACTAATGTTTGTCAGGAGGAAGGTAGGGTAGTGGTCTGTAGTGCTATCTGTGATTATCCCTGATTTAAGGGGGGCTAGTATATTGGTCCATATGTGGTCTATTATGGTTGCACTTGTCTCAGTGAGCCTGGTTGGTTTAGTTATTGTTGGTATGAGAAGTGTGTTGTTCATATTGTTGATGAAGTCAGTTACAGGCTGATCATCTAGTAAGCCAAGGTTGATGTTGAAGTCTCCAGCTAAGAGAAGGTGGTGCTTATTCATTTGTCTGTTTGTTATAAGTGACTTTAATTTCTCACTGAAATTTGGGATGTTTGTGTGAGGTATCCGGTAAATGGCACCGATTGTTATAGGCGTCTTAAGGTTTTTCACAGTAAAATTAGCAATAATGTATTCCCCGTATTCATCACTAAAGCAAGTGGTGCTAAGACAAGATAATTGGTTAGAGTAATAGATTGCAATACCACCCCCAACTTGGTTTGGTCTGCAGTTGTGAATTGCTGTGTATCCTGGTAGAGGGTAGATATCTGTTGTGTCCTGCTTAAGCCAGGTCTCAGTAAGAATAATGCACGAGAAGGGTGTCTTTAGTGATTCAAGGAGTGCTAAGAGGTCATCATAGTGTTTGCTTAAGGACCTGATGTTGTAGTTAAGTACTGATAGACTTTTAGCATTGTTTAGGATAGTGCTGGCTTGTGATGCTGTGTAATAAAGGCAGTTACTTTCCAATAGGTTTTGATTGGGTGTCAGATTATGGAGGTTTAGATCAGGGTCAACGTGATCAATCATCTTCTAGGTTTAAATTATGGTTATTTATATCCTGAGTTGTGTGTTGAGTTCTAGTACTGATATCTGTAGTGGTAGGAAGTTTGGACAAGTATATAGCTAGAGTATTTTGGTCATGTAGAGTATAGTCACTACTACACATAATGAAGTTGATGTTGTCTATGTGTTGTGCTAGAATGAACTAAAGTACAAGTAATATATACAGACTTTGCAAAAGCCTTCGACAAGTGTGAAAATGGCGTAATAGCGCACAAAATGCGCGCTAAAGGAATAACAGGAAAAGTCGGTCGATGGATCTATAATTTCCTCACTAACAGAACACAGAGAGTAGTCGTCAACAGAGTAAAGTCCGAGGCAGCTACGGTGAAAAGCTCTGTTCCACAAGGCACAGTACTAGCTCCCATCTTGTTCCTCATCCTCATATCCGACATAGACAAGGATGTCAGCCACAGCACCGTGTCTTCCTTTGCAGATGACACCCGAATCTGCATGACAGTGTCTTCCATTGCAGACACTGCAAGGCTCCAGGCGGACATCAACCAAATCTTTCAGTGGGCTGCAGAAAACAATATGAAGTTCAACGATGAGAAATTTCAATTACTCAGATATGGTAAACATGAGGAAATTAAATCTTCATCAGAGTACAAAACAAATTCTGGCCACAAAATAGAGCGAAACACCAACGTCAAAGAAAAAATACAAATTAAAAATAGAACAAGACTCTCACTTGAAATTGCACTAAGGTCTAATAATGACTTTTGTGGAGTCTATGTTTTGAGCTAGAATGAGCTATATTACAATAGGTTTAATCTAATAATATAAAAATACAAATTAAAAATAGCACTAGTCTCTCACTAGTAATTGCACTATGGTCTCTCACTAGTAATTGCACTATGGTCTAATAGAGTGAATTTGGTATTGACTATGTATTGAGCTAGAAAGAACTATAGTACAACTAGGTTTAGTCTAATAATATAAAAATACAAATTACAAATAGCACCAGTCTCTCACTAGTAATTGAACTATGGTCTAGTATAGTGAATTTGGTATTGACTATGTATTGAGCTAGAATGAGCTAGAGTAAAACTGTGATTAATCTAATAATATAATAAAGGCACAAGACTCTCAATTGTAATTGCACTAAGTTCTTATATAAGTTGTTTACAAGAATTAGTGTATAATTAGATTTAAATTGACAGGATAAATTACAAAAATTATGGTAGCAAAAGAATAATGAAAAAAATGATAAAAATAAAAATGGCAATGACTTGGTTATAATATGCTAGTAAGATGGTAGACAGGATAATATAAAAGTTGTAGTTGAAGATACTAGTTTAAAAAAGTATGGAATAAAAATGGTCATTAAAAGAAGTTTACAATAAGTTTGATCAATATAGTTTAAAGTAAAATTGGGCAATAATAGGGATTTAGAATAAAATTGGGCAATTGAGTATTTTTTAGAGTGAGGTAGAATTATTGAAGACAAGTTATGGTTAGTTTATAATAAAATAAGATGGAACAGTGATGTGGTAAGTTGTAAAAAAGGAGATAGAGTCTGTAGATATTAAACACAATTAAGACTATGAGGTAGAATGGTCGTTGAATACAACAATGACAATCAAAAGTAGTTGGGGTATTAGAATTTTAGGGGGGCACAAATTTATGACAATATAACACTAACGGTGGACTATGGGTATTATCTGCACTTTCCTCTGATTCTGTTAGTCCAGCCTCACTTAGGAATGTTTTAAGGTCATGTTCTGTAGAGATGAAGTATCTCTTCCCAGTGGGCTGTTTCCTAACTGCGATTTTTCCATCCCTCACAAAGCACTGGTGGATTTTTTGGGCATAGCGTAATTTTCTTAGCCGATAAAGAAGGTTTTGTCTTGTTTTGGTAAGGCACTCATTGACGTAAACATCAGTTTTCATAGAAATAGATGTTTTTAGTAGGTTGTTTCTTTGTAGGCTAGTTTGGAATTTTAACAGCACTGTTTTTTTACCTGCTTGGTAGCCCATCAGTTTGCAATCCTTTAGGTCGTCACTACGTATGTTAAGGCGAAGGTGGTCCTTGATAAGCTGTAGGGTGGTCTCCATGCAGGTCTCTTGGGTGACTGTGGCTGGGAGATGTTTGCTGTTAACTACAACAGCGTCAGATAGCTGCTGTTGGTCATTATGGTCTTGGAAGTTGGTTATGACATTGGCAAGTTGTTGGTCCACTCTTGATCTTTCCTCTGTAATGTTGGTAGTAAGTAGGGTGACTTGGTCTTTTAGAGTGTTGATGGTGTCTAGGGACTGGGTGTGGGTGTTGCTTTGTTGTTCTAGAGTGTCTAGTTTATGTTCTAGAGCAGTGATCTTGTTGAGGTAATCTGCATTGCTAGCCTTTAGTTCCTGCATTTCTTGAGTTAGTTTGGTGATCGTTTGGTTCTGAATCATAAGGAGTTTAGCAATTTCTGGGTCGGTGATCTTCTTGACGTCAAATACTGGGAAGGAGTTATCTTGGACTGTAGCGGCGGCCATGTTTGTTGTTGTCTGTCGTGTGTTGTGGTGATGCCGGTGGGTGATGAGGGTTGTGTCCTGGCTGGCAGTACCACAAGTTTTCCTCGTGTTATTACTGCTCTCACCTTTGATGTTAGGAGTCCTTAGCTGGTTACTGGATCTTCTTTTATTGTTCTGACCCTTGTCCATTGGCTGTGGCTTCGGGTGAATAGTAGGCGATGGGTGATGGGTGAATGTTGTGGAGTATCACTTCAGTGGCAGCGGGGTAGGAGGTGTAGTACGAGTCCTATTTGTTGGTAATTTGTGAACTTTTGGGTGATTTCTGCAGTTGCTTTATATCATTCTGGGTATCCACATATGTTAGTGTTATGCGGGTCTTGATTAGGTCATCACTGGGCTGCTGGGAACCTCAGGTAGAAGTAAAAATAGAGGACAAGGTTCCTGTTGCCGCTGCCGCTGCCGCTGTAGTGTGTACCACAGTGGTACCCTAGTAAATGGATAATAAATGATAAGGTGAAATTTAAAACTGAAGCGTTTAGGCCCAAGAGGCAGGTTCATGTTGTAAACAGTTGCCAGCAGTCGTCAGAACCCTCCCACGCAGGTCTGCTGGTGTACCTGACTTATAATCAGTGATTCCAGGGAGTAAGACATTACTGTTGAAATACGAAGAGGTGCAAAATCTTGAGGAAATATGAGAAGTGTACAGTCTGTAGAAATATGATAAACAGTGTATAATTGTTAGTACGTATACAGTGGAAATTCATATAACCTGCAGTTAGCAGCAGTTGCAATATA
The DNA here is from genome assembly GCF_038502225.1 of Cherax quadricarinatus. NCBI lineage: Eukaryota > Metazoa > Arthropoda > Malacostraca > Decapoda > Parastacidae > Cherax > Cherax quadricarinatus. The sequence goes on from NC_091387.1 coordinate 12,940,824, forward strand.
CACAAGAAAAAGCAAATATTACTCCAGTAAAAGCAACCTTCCTCTAGTAATCTTCACCAGTCACCTATAGTGATAACATAGCATTTGTTGTGGTGGAGACGGAAAAAATCTAGAAAAGCTAAATACAGTGATCTATAAACCTTTAGGCTGTAAATAAGGGCTGAGGTCTCGACCGTTCATCATTGTAGGTGCTGCCAGCAATCACCGGTTCTTCAACACGCAAGTTATACTTTTGTATCAATCTAATCACATATTACTCGGTTAAATAATTTCCAGTAGTCCCTTCATGTGTTAGCCCAAATCACCGACCAGATATATTTTAAATAAGTGATAAACTGATCAGATCTGACTGGTTCCGAACCCTTGACTGGTTCTGAACCCTTGACCGGTTTCAAACGGATTCGTTGGACAATAAAACGGACTATAAACAGACGTGATTTTAGGCGCCCTTATCAAACACAACTATCTTAGAGCGGCAAGCTTGTCCAAATATACAAGTACATATAGAAAGAGAAATACAAATAGCCAGATCTTCACTTTAAGGAGGTTATTAGTAGAATATTCAAGAGGTCATAAGTGGAATCACAGTAAATCAACCACTAAAAATCACATTATGAAATCCTGTGTAGTCTGCAATCAAACAAACAAACGAGCTTCCAAATGGATTTTATGCAGCCTTTGTGGAAATTGGTGTCACGCCCCCTGTGCAGATATCCAAGAATTATCTACAAAAGGTATTAAATCAGGGAAGTGTTTTTGGGTATACCCAAATGAGATTAATCTGTGGAATAAAATCACATTGGTATTAAAAGAGGATAACATCAAAGCGGCCTTCATAGAAAACCTGGAAGCATTCTATAACAGATGGGAAAATAAAAAATCTGGGCTGGATGGTGCTATCTCCCTTGGTGTGGATGATGTCCTGGCTGACAGTAACTGTATGACTAGAGGTACTGGCCATGTAGTCAGGAAGTGTAAGGCTGGAGGTGCTGTCCTGGTAGACAGTAACTGTATGCAAGGTGAAATGCATATTAGTGGCCTCGAGGGAGAGAGGAGCTGTAGTGGGGAAGCAAGTGTAGTCAAGGACAAGATAAAACCAATATTACAAACTAGTAATACCACAGGAGATAGCAAACAAGGAGACTCCACTAGTAATTGTGAGGATATATTACCAGAAACAACTGGTGAGAGCTCCATTGTTAGTACTAGTAGGGATAGGAATGAGACAGGTAAACATGCACCAACAGGGAATACAGTCATAGAAACCCAAGGCAAATGGAAACCGAGCCTGTCCACATACTATGCACTTGGTATCTGCAGGCATGGGAAATCTGGAAAAACAGATGGGACGTGCAACTTTGACCACCCTAGAAAATACCGTGCCCATATGACAACAGGAAAATGCAAACTCCTGTCCTGTAAGCTTTTTCACCCTGAAATGTGTCCCTCTTCAGTGAAGGAAAGACTGTGCCATAACTTAAATTGCCAGGCACACCATTTAAAGGGACAAAAAGATGCAAAACATCCAGGCCATGGAAAAACCTGGGTAACCACAGCCACTCAAGAGGGAGAAGTTTTTTAGTGCCAGGAAGGAAAAAAAACTGGCAGGAAATGGCAGAAATTGTACACCAAATCTAGTCATTTATGGAGTGGAATCACAGTCGATGGCCTCCACTCCAAATCAACAGATACAAATATTAGTGCCGGAAAAAATGTCCCCCCAGTACCCAGTGTCCAGAATAACTTGCTGTCAATTTTGTCAAGGTTGGGAACCAAAGCAATCATAGTACTAGGGGGAGAGAGCACAACTTTGTAGTACCCACAGTCATTGGCCAGGCTTCAAACACCTTTTATTGTACAGCAATAAAGGAATGGAACAGACTACCTGCACATGTCAAAGCCAGTCATAGCATGAACCAGTTCAAGAAGAGTGCCAAAAGGTGTCTGATGAATGTAGCTACAGAAAGGGAGGGGAATGATTTTCTATTTTTTAGCTAACATACGTGTAAATTTTTCCTTATTCCTAGTAATGACCCTCGTATTGTAGATAGTCTTAATGACCCTCGTGTAGTAGATAGTCTTTTTATTATAATATTATGTTATCTTCATTAGAGAATAATAAGAAAATATTATAACCTTTATATTATAATAATAGGGTAAAAAGACCCCAATGGAAATAAGTCACTCTGTCTGACTTTTTTGGGTTATCCCAGGTTCTCTACACATGTGCTGCTATGTATGATAATTCTATGTAACTGTATTTGTGTATACCTGAATAAACTTACTTACTTACTTACTTGGTATAAACCTTGGTAATAAATACCGACAAGTTGGTTTAGAAAGACACGTGAGCAAACACTATGACATATTTATTAGAAAACGTTTCGGTCCTGGGACCTTGATCACTTCTAACATACAGAGGTAGAAAGACATTATATACATAGGCGGAGAGTGAGGTGTGACGCACGTGACCTGAGGAATGTCATAAGAACATAAGAATGGAGGAACACTGTAGAAGGCCTACTGGCCCATGCGAGGCAGGTCCTTATCAAAACAACCTCTACCTATGATGAGGACGGGTAGACGATGAAATCATGTGACTCCTGTGTTGTTGGGTTGGTGCTGCTTAAGTATCATGTATGCCAATGTTTTTGAAATTTTGTAGTTTCCAGTGTTGCACTCTATAGTGTCGGTGACGGCGATTAGTGAGGCTTCTAGGCACCGTCGGCGTCTGAGGTCTGGTTCGGTGAGAACGAGTTGTGCCTCATTCCAGTTCATCAAATGCCCCGTGGAGTCTCTGTGGAGGACTCAGGCGTACCTTACATCGTCTCTGTTAGAGGCATTTCGATGCTCATTCAGGCGGACTGCAAGATCTCTGCCTGTCTCGCCTACATATTTCTTGGGACAGAACCCACAGGGTTCATGCGCAAAGGGAACTCCTGGTTCTATCCTATTTTCAAATACATTTTTGACCCATATCGACACATTAAACACCTATTAGGCACTATAGTTTCGGAAAATTAAAATATTTTCCACACTGCAGCCGGGCGGAAGTCGTTGTTAGACGACTTAAATTGCGTCTTCCTCCAGGAGACGATTCCAGCCCTCTCTGGATTGTGCTGCTGTTTTCCTAGTGGGTCTTACTACAATTTCTTCTTGCATTACTCGGTCAGCGTCTTCAATATCACTCGTGTCACTTTCCCTTAGATTTCCATCTGCACTGGATTGAACACCATTTAATTCTAAGGGAATTAATTTATTAATGGTACGCAAACTTTCCTGACCACGACACAACACTTTGACGTTTCTGACAACACCTTGTGCATCTGGGTATAATGTAACTACCTTGCCCAGAGGCCACAATGTTCGATGTTGTTCAGTATCAATTAACTCAATGTCACCTGGTTGAATGTTCTGTCGGTTTACTGCCTCTGGCGCACCATAAAAGTGTTCACGTAGTGTAAGAAGATATTCTTTATGCCACACATCGGACCAATGAGTAATTACCTTATTTAACATCTTGAACTTATCACTCAACACGGTCACGTTATTGTAATCCTCATCACTTCCCTCGGGATTATCTCTATAGATAGGTGCAGCTTCTAACCTTCGTCCACATATTAGGTGAGAGGGAGTCAGGATCTCCGTGTCAGGAGTGTCGCTCATGTATGACAGAGGGCGATTGTTTACCCGATTCTCTGCCTCCACCAACACTGCATGGAATTCCTCCAAATTAATTCTCTTCCTGTGTAGCACCTTATGAAGACATCTTTTCACTGTACCTATCATTCTTTCGTACAGTCCTCCCTGCCAAGGGGCTCTGGGAGTAATAAATTTCTAGACACACCCTTGCTGGGTCAACAAAGACTGTACATCATCACTCTTATTTAATTCCCTCAAGTGTTGAGCACCCGCTACAAAATTTGTGGCATTATCTGAGATCATCAATCTTGGACAGGATCTCCTAGCTGCAAATTTCCGGAACAGCTGTATGAACTGTTCTGCAGACAAGTCCTGAGCCACTTCTTGATGAACAGCCCTAGTAGCTGTACAAGTATATAGACATACATACACATTCAAGGGAACACCATCTGAAGTACCTGTTAAAATGATTGGCCCACTATAGTCCACTCCGGTCACTTCAAATGGTTTTACCAACTGCACGCGTTCCTTGGGCAATGGTGGAGGACCTGGGTACATGTAGGTTCTGGCATCCACCCGGCGACATATTACACACGACTTGATAACCCTTTTTACACTTTGCCGCCCTTGTGGAATCCAGAAGGTTTCCCGAATACAGTTTAAGGTATCCTGTACCCCACCGTGCATCACGTTATTATGGGCATTAAAGACAATCAAGGTTGTCAGGTGATGAGTTTTGGGAAGCAAGATAGGGTGTTTAGCATATTCCCCCAATTTAGCATTTTGTAACCTGCCTCTGCACCTAATTACATCATCCTCTAAATACAGCCCCAGCTTTTCTATTATTGAGTCTTTCACAATTTTTCCGTCCATCATTAATTTAATCTCATCCCTGTAGGTTTCTTCTTGTACCCTCTGTAGCCAGTATTTCAGGGGATGGGGAAAATTATATGAGATATTCATCTTACTTATAAATTTAAACACTAACCTTGTCACTCTAATCAGCTTCGGTAAGGAAGAATACCTATTCGTGTCAATGGCTAAGGAGGGACTACTGACTGGAGCGGTGCTCACCATAATTTCGACAGGAGCAATATGTGCCTTTTGCACCGGCCAGTTAATTTTGTCCACCAGCCAACTTGGCCCTTTAAACCACGACAAAGCACTCACAAATTTTTCATAAGTCAAGCCTCGAGACAAGAAGTCAGCCGGATTCTCGTCACCAGGAATGTGATTAAAGGTTAACATATGCTGACCCAAACTGTTATATTTCTCCTGCATTTGATTGATTTCAGCGACTCTGTTTTGTACATACACAATCTTACTGTTACCATTACGAATCCATTGTAAGGATACCTCGTTATCAGACCAAATTATGGTGTCGCTGATATTTATCTCTCACAATTTATTTCTTATATAATTGGCTAATTTGACACCTTCATCAATGGCCGTTAATTCCAACTGAGGTAAGGTACGTGATTTGATTGGAGCCACCTTAGCCTTAGACATAACAAGAGAAATGGCACTATTACATTAAAGGTAAGCGACTGCTCCATATGCTAATTTCGAAGCATCGCAAAAAATGTGGAGTACATTTTCTCCATCTTGACTGGCCACATTACGTGGGAACTCCAACACTGGTAATTTTACATATTCACCTATTAGTTCTTCCCACCTTTCAACAAATTCCTCAGGTAGGGTTTCATCCCAAGCACACTTAAGCTTCCATGCTTCTTGTATCAACAGTTTTCCTCTTATGGTAAGTGGAGACACTAAGCCTAGTGGATCGAAGCATTTTGAAACTTCCGCAAGTAAGACTTCTTGGTTAATTTATTGGGCATGCTGTAGTTATTAGACTTTAACGATAACAAGTCTCTCTCTCTGTGTCCCTAGTCAGTCCCAGCACATTACTATATTTAGACACTTCAACTCCAGGGTTGTCTTTATTTGAGCCCTTAAACTGGACGAATTACTGTTCCATTCCCTCAGGGGCATATTTGCACCTTGCATTATTTCATTAGCCCCTTCATATATGCTCATTAGTTCCTCTTCAGTAGACGTCACCCCCCAGGAAATTGTCCACATAAAATTGTTTACCCATTACTCCACTCAGTGGACCACTGTACACTTAAGGTGTGCATTTATCATTGCCTGGAGTAGGAACGGACTGGAGGTAGCACCAAACAATACACTCCTGAAGCGAAAAGTCTTCAGGGGACTAAGTGGGTCACTAGGATTCTCGGGCCATAAGAACCTAGTGCAATCCCGGTCAGCTTCCTGCAGACCCACTCTCAGGAAAGCTTTACTTATGTCCGCCGTAAAGGCATAATTCTTAACCCTGAAGTTTAATAATATGTCTCCCAGTTTTTCCGTCAACGACGGACCTGTCATCAAACAGTCATTCAAACTAGGTACATTTTTGTTACTCCTGGCACTACAATTTAACACAATCCTCAGAGGAGTGGTTTTAGAATCCTTCTTCACTCCGTGATGTGGCAAATAGTGACCATAAATTTGGGCTTGCTCGGGAGGTACCTCCTCTATGAATTTATTATTTAACTGCTCTTTAATTATATCAACGTAAGCAGTCAACAGTTCTGGTGTCTTGCTCAGTTCGTGGAGCTGAGCCTTTAATTGTCCATACGTCATCCGGTAATTAGTTGGTAGGTCTGGATGGTTCAGCTTCCACGGAAGTCTCACCCAGTTTTGTCCAGATTCAAATTTAACATCCTTCTGGTATTGTTCTTGAGTAAAGGAATCATCTGGACTTTCTTCATTTACATTGATCCCTATGCTGTCCAATTCCCATAATTTATACACAGGTTCAACTTCATCCTCTATTGAAGTATATTTATAATGGGGTGATATTTCATGAGTAAGACACACCGTAACTGTATTTATGGTTTCCTCCAGTCATTCATTATCAGTACGAGGAAGCCTGCCATACATCACGTGACCTCCTGCGGTCCTTAGAAGGGTGACTCTGCATTTCTTTGTCATACCCTTTACAAAGGTGGCATAATGGTCACTACCAATCAAAATATCTATTGACCCCACAGAATCATTATTTACACCAGAAGGTGCCAAATTTACCTTACTTGAAAGTCTTTCAGTAGCGTTACCAAGCCCTATTGTAGATATTTTCTCTGGGAGCCTATCCACAATTACGGCATTAATACGTTTTCTCTCATTGCCCAGCCTGACAGTTACATAAACAGTGTCGTATGACTGGGCCTTCTTATTCGAGAGAAAGCCAGATAACTTGAGTATAGCAGGATCTCCCATTTGTACCTTCATCCCATTACGGCAATTACGTTTTATGAAGGTACGTTGTGATCCCTGATCTAGTAATGCTGTAACAGTTTTGGATTTACGCCGTTTATCATTAATCACCACATCCAACACAGGTAAAGCTACCTCAGCTAGGCCATCATTACCGACCTTAGCTGCAATCTCTACATTGGCTACTGTTGTGTCCGGGTTATTATCACTATCAGTACTATTGTTACCATCATTACGGTTAGATCCGCCCTTACACATAGCTATGTGGTGTCTTCCCTTGTTACACTGATAACAATGGTGCAAGTTAGCATGCCAATCCCTTACATTATGATTTCCTAGACACCTGATACATCTAGCAAGCTCTTCCAACCTTTCCACTTTAACATCCCATGAATTATAGGCATTACAGTTCTTAGAGAAATGAGTACCGTTGCAGAAGATACAATCTCTCCTTTCTTTGCCTGACCTCTTATCAACTGGGCTACCCTTATTGTGGTACTTCTTCCTCTTGTCTTTGATGTGGAGAACCACTATTACTGGCCCCTGTCGCTTGATATGTGCCTATGTAACCCCGTTTAGTAGGTGACTTATGATTATTGATATTGGGATAAAGTTTCCTTTTGTGGAACTTGACAGGTGCACTGGGGTCTGTAGACGTGGTATTCCTAGAGGTAATGGGTTGGCTGGTCTGCAGTTGGACAATTAGCCCTGCAGGCCCACTCTTATTTCTTCCAACTCGAAGTAACCCTTGTGATATCTGTTAGATAGCCACTCTACTGTCTTGTGGTTCAATTTATTCTGAATCAAGGCACTCAACAACCACTCTGCTCCCTCCAGATCATATTTATTACTCAAGGTCTTAAAAGTGCTTTCTAGTTTGATCCTAAATTGCTGTAAGCTGTTGCGGTTGTGATCTGGAGTCTTCAAGCTAGCCAAATTAGCTACTAGATCCAGCCTACTTTGCTCCAAGTTACCGTAAGTGACCTCCAACAAGTCAACTGCCTCACTATAGGAGTCATCTACATTTGGGAATGCTTGTATGAGAACATGCGCATCTCCCCTTACTTGTCCCTTTAAATAGCATAATTAGGTAACACTTGCAAGATCACTCCTATCATGTACGACTGCTTTAAAGATAGACCAAAACTCCTCCCAATTTTCTCCCGGATTAAATACGGGCATGCATAATTCTGGGAGTTTTGGTAGACACCTCTGATTTTCCTTACTAGGTTGACCAACAACATTGTTTACACCCTTTACCTTCTCTAAAGCCTTAGTTTTGCAGGACACAATGTTGTCCTCCACTTCATAATATTGATCCAGCAGCCTCTCCCTTTCAGCATCATCTGCACAATTCACCAGAAGATCGCTCTCACAGTCCTTATACCACAATTTATATGACTCATATCTACTTTCTAAGGCATCTAGGTGTAACTTTAATTCATCAGGGTTTACCGTTTCTTGTCTCATTAACTCCATACACTTGTTGTATGATTTAGTAACATGACCCTTCCGAGCTTGTAGTGACGCTTTCTTTGCTTTGGCATCCATGGACTTGCCAGCCGCACTAACTTCCTCAGACCCAGCCATGGTTAGGGAATTAATAATCACCAATTATACAACTTAAGTAGACACCTTGTGAGAGTAATTCTTGCACTTTACTCTTGTATAAATCCTAGCCCCCATGTGCTAGTAATTAATTGGGCTAATTATCCTCCACCACACGACCGATTAAATTTGTGTACCCTATACCCACTTTCTTCAATCAGTCACTTAATTATTAAGTAATTAATTCAATTAATTTTCCACTGATTGCATCCGGTTCAGGAAGGACCAGCGGGCAGATATGGAAAATTTTATAGGGGTGATTACTTGTAAATACCTCAACATTACATGCATATGAGTAATCTCCTTGGGAGACAACAACTATATTGTTTACCGTAGTCACCCGTGTAGACATGTGAGAAAACTTAACCACCTCTGGTCACTGCAGGTGGCCCCTCGACCCTAACAATTTTATCCATGTCTATCCGAGACCAGTATAAATTGGGTAGCACCCTCAAGTACGGCGCTACTAATTAAGTAGCGCTGGATCACCCATAACCTATCCATTTAAAACATACCTAACTTGCCAGTATCAGTCTGCTATAACTAGAAAGGTTGTTTAACTGTGGGTGATTGATGCTCCTTATTTCCTCCATTCACCATCTCATTTCGATATCCTGCTACACCGACATGGTTCTTATTCCAGCAGGACGAGGTATCCGTTGGTTTGTCCCAGTTTAGAAGTCGTGATTCCATAAAACTTCGCTATCCTCGGGACGAGAACCACACGTTCACTCGGAGCAGAGCGATTTATTTCACTTCCCGCATTCTCTTAACGTAATGTTATTATCACTGATTACATTACCATTCACAAGACGATTTAACGTCTCATAATTATTATACACATTAGAGGTCACTCCATTAAGATCTGAGACCGATGAGTGAGGATTAACTCACGGGTAATTTTCCCTGGACACATTCCATGGCGGTGCACCCATCACCCCCGGTCCTAGTATTGTCCACTCATTTTACCACTTTATTACGGTGGTCACGTAAATCACGTTCCCTCACTCTTCACCAGGAACAGTTACGACACTTCCTATTAGGAAGTGAGGCCTACATTAATCCTTAGGCCGCCGTGAACGCCAATTTCCTGATCCCATGTTTCACAGCTTCCTCACTACATTCAAAACACTGCCGCCTCCTCGAGCCCCAGCTCGACCTATACCCCCGCACATCTGCGCAGGTGCAGCGGGAACCCAGTTGGTTCCATTCAAAATACAAATACATTTTGACCCAAATCAACACATTAAACACTTATTAGGCACTATAGCTTCGGAAATTAAATAATTTCCACAGTAAAGATCGAGAACCAAAACCTAGTCATTGTGGTAGTCTACAAGCCTCCGGATGCAACGTCCCAACAATTCCAGGAACAGCTGTTAAAAATTGACCACTGTTTAGAAAACCTTCCAGCTCCTGCCCCCAACATCTTGCTCCTGGGGGATTTCAACTTAAGGCACCTAAGATGGAGGAATATAGCAAATAATGTTGTTGCAGTGATAACACCAGGAGGCAGCTCAGACAAGAGCTTTTAAAATCTCTGCACAAAATTCAACTTAAACCAGCAAATAATAGAGCCTACTAGATTGGAGAATACACTGGACCTCATCTTCACTAACAATTATGATCTGATACGAAATGTCACCATATCAAAAGCAATATACTCGGATCATAACATAATCGAGGTTCAAACATGTATGAGCGGAGCCCAAGACCGACAAAATGGGATCAGTCACGAGGGAGCCTTTACCAAATTCAACTTCAACAACAAGAACATAAAGTGGGACCAAGTAAACCAAGCCCTAAATGATATAAGCTGGGAAGATAGACTAAGCAACACAGACCCCAACTTATGCCTAGAACAGATTAACTCTGTGGCACTCGATGTATGCTCAAGGCATATTCTTTTAAGAAAAAAGAGGAGTAGATGTAAAATAGAAAGAGACAGGCGCTCCCTTTACAGGCGATGGAAAAGAATAACAGAGGCCAATATATCTGCAATGCGTAGGGAGACTGGTCAGAGAAATAGCAAACATCGAACTTAAGCTAAATGAATCTTATAGGAGTCAGGAATCGTGGGAAGAACTAAAAGCCATAAATGAAAACGAAAAAAACCCAAAGTATTTCTTTTCTTATGCCAAATCAAAGTCGAGAACAACATCCAGTATTGGGCCCCTACTTAAACAAGATGGGTCCTACACAGATGACAACAAGGAAATTATTATTATTATTATTATTATTATTATTATTATTATTATTATTATTATTATTATTATTATTATTATTATTATTATTATTATTATTATCATTATTATTATTATTACTCAAGGCCCAACATGACTCAGTTTTTAGCAAGCCGCTAACCAGACTGAGAGTCGAAGACCAAATGATTTTTTTTTATGAGAGAGCCACAGAATTTGGTAAACACAAGCCTATCTGATGTTATCTTGACGCCAAATGACTTCGAACAGGCGATAAATGACATGCCCATGCACTCTGCCCCAGGGCCAGACTCATGGAACTCTGTGTTCAAGAACTACAAGAAGTCCCTATCATGTGCTTCTAACATCCTATGGAGAGGGAGCATGGACACTGGGATCGTCCCACGGTTACTAAAAGCAACAAACATAGCCCCACTCTACAAAGGGGGCAGTAAAGCAATAGCAAATAACTACAGACCGATAGTGCCAACATACCATATCTTAACAATCTTTGAAAGGGTCCTAAGAAGCAAGATCGCCATCCATCTAGATACCCATCAGCTACACAACCCAGGGCAACATGGGATTAGAGCAGGTCGCTCCTGTCTGTCCCAACTACTGCACCACTATGACAAGGTCCTAGATGCACTAGAAGACAAAAAGAATGCAGATGTAATATACGCAGACTTTGCAAAAGCCTTCGACAAGTGTGACCATGGTGTAGAGCACAAAATGCGTGCTAAAGGAATAACAGGAAAAGTTGGTAGATGGATCTATAACTTCCTCGCAAATAGAACACAAAGAGTAGTAGTCGATAGAGTCAAGTCTGAGGCGGCTACGGCGAAAAGCTCTGTTCCGCAAGGCACAGTACTCGCTCCCATCTTGTTCCACATCCTCATTTCTGACATAGACAAGGATGTAAGCCACAGCACCGTGTCTTCCTTTGGAGATGACACCCACGCCTGCATGACAGTGTCTTCCATTGCAGACACTGCAAGGCTCCAGGCGGACATCAACCAAATCTTTCAGTGGGCTGCAGAAAACAATATGAAGTTCAACGATGAGAAATTTCAATTACTCCGATATGGTAAACATGAGGAAATTAAAACTTCATCAGAGTATAAAACAGATTCCAACCACACAATAGAGCGAAACACCAACGTCAAAGAACTGCGAGTGATCATGTCGAAGGATCTCTCCTTCAAGGACCATAACATTGTATCAATCGCATCTGCTAGAAAAATGACAGGATGGATAATGAGAACCTTCAAAACTAGGGATGCCAATCCCATGATGACACTCTTGATGTCGCTTGTTCTTTCAGAGAGTCTCAAAACTCTGGAGTTTTGAGACTCTGGAGTTTTGAGACTCTCTGATCGCGGGTTCTATCCCTGCCCGTGGTATGGTTTAAACTTGTGCAGTTAGCCTCTCCAAAACTTCGCTTTCTCTTACTCAAATTCAAAGACAGAGGTACACAATGGGTCCAGGGACCGGGCCCCAAAGTTTTGATAGCTGAAC
>NC_091387.1:12958021-12981151 GCF_038502225.1 Cherax quadricarinatus
AGCAACTAACACAGTCAACACCTTAGCAGCTAACACATTTAACACTTGTTCAGCTAACACAGACAACACCTGAGCAGCTAACAGTCAACACCTAAGAAACTAACACAGTCAACACCTGAGCAGGTAACACAGTCAACACCTGAGCAGGTAACAAAGTCAACACCTTATCAGCTAACACAGTCAACACCTGAGCAGCTAACAGTCAACACCTAAGCAGCTAACACAGTCAACACCTGAGCAGGTAACACAGTCAACACCTGAGCACCTAACAGTCAACACCTGAGCACCTAAAAGTCAACACTTAAGCAGGTAACAGTCAACACCTGAGCACCTAACACAGTCAACACCTGAGCAGCTAACAGTCAACACCTGAGCAGGTAACACAGTCAACACCTGAGCAGCTAACAGTCAACACCTAAGCAGCTAACACAGTCAACACCTGAGCAGGTAACACAGTCAACACCTGAGCACCTAACAGTCAACACCTGAGCACCTAAAACAGTCAACACTTAAGCAGGTAACACAGTCAACACCTGAGCACCTAACACAGTCAACACCTGAGCAGCTAACAGTCAACACCTGAGCAGGTAACACAGTCAACACCTACGCAGCTAACAGTCAACACCTGAGCACCTAACACAGTCAACACCTGAGCACCTAACACAGTCAACACCTGAGCAACTAACACAGTCAACACCTGAGCACCTAACAGTCAACACCTGAGCACCTAACACAGTCAACACCTGAGCACCTAACACAGTCAACACCTGAGCAGGTAACACAGTCAACACCTGAGCACCTAACACAGTCAACACCTGAGCACCTAACACAGTCAACACCTGAGCAGGTAACACAGTCAACACCTGAGCAGGTAAGACAGTCAACACCTGAGCAGGTAAGACAGTCAACACCTGAGCAGGTAAGACAGTCAACACCTGAGCAGGTAAGACAGTCAACACCTGAGCAGGTAAGACAGTCAACAAGACACAGATATGATCATGTCTGGCGCCTTAATACACTATATTTCATGGGTCAAACTCTCTCTATGTATCATCTAGCACATGAATGTTATATTGTAATAAAGGTAGGTGTTACTCACCTGTGTTAGACACCACAGGTGTTACTCACCTGTGTTAGACACCACAGGTGTTACTCACCTGTGTTAGACACCACAGTTGTTACTCACCTGTGTTAGACACCACAGGTGTTACTCACCTGTGTTAGACACCACAGGTGTTACTCACCTGTGTTAGACACCACAGTTGTTACTCACCTGTGTTAGACACCACAGGTGTTACTCACCTGTGTTAGACACCACAGGTGTTACTCACCTGTTAGACACCACAGTTGTTACTCACCTGTGTTAGACACCACAGTTGTTACTCACCTGTGTTAGACACCACAGGTGTTACTCACCTGTGTTAGACACCACAGGTGTTACTCACCTGTGTTAGACACCACAGTTGTTACTCACCTGTGTTAGACACCACAGTTGTTACTCACCTGTGTTAGACACCACAGTTGTTACTCACCTGTTAGACACCACAGTTGTTACTCACCTGTGTTAGACACCACAGTTGTTACTCACCTGTGTTAGACACCACAGTTGTTACTCACCTGTGTTAGACACCACAGTTGTTACTCACCTGTGTTAGACACCACAGGTGTTACTCACCTGTGTTAGACACCACAGATGTTACTCGCCTGTGTTAGACACCACAGATGTTACTCACCTGTGTTAGACACCACAGGTGTTACTCACCTGTGTTAGACACCACAGGTGTTACTCACCTGTGTTAGACACCACAGTTGTTACTCACCTGTGTTAGACACCACAGGTGTTACTCACCTGTGTTAGACACCACAGTTGTTACTCACCTGTGTTAGACACCACAGTTGTTACTCACCTGTGTTAGACACCACAGTTGTTACTCACCTGTGTTAGACACCACAGTTGTTACTCACCTGTGTTAGACACCACAGTTGTTACTCACCTGTGTTAGACACCACAGTTGTTACTCACCTGTGTTAGACACCACAGTTGTTACTCACCTGTGTTAGACACCACAGATGTTACTCACCTGTGTTAGACACCACAGTTGTTACTCACCTGTGTTAGACACCACAGGTGTTACTCACCTGTGTTAGACACCACAGTTGTTACTCACCTGTGTTAGACACCACAGGTGTTACTCACCTGTGTTAGACACCACAGGTGTTACTCACCTGTGTTAGACACCACAGGTGTTACTCACCTGTGTTAGACACCACAGATGTTACTCACCTGTGTTAGACACCACAGTTGTTACTCACCTGTGTTAGACACCACAGTTGTTACTCACCTGTGTTAGACACCACAGGTGTTACTCACCTGTGTTAGACACCACAGTTGTTACTCACCTGTGTTAGACACCACAGGTGTTACCTGTGTTAGACACCACAGGTGTTACTCACCTGTGTTAGACACCACAGGTGTTACTCACCTGTGTTAGACACCACAGGTGTTACTCACCTGTGTTAGACACCACAGGTGTTACTCACCTGTGTTAGACACCACAGGTGTTACTCACCTGTGTTAGACACCACAGTTGTTACTCACCTGTGTTAGACACCACAGGTGTTACTCACCTGTGTTAGACACCACAAACACTGTTTATTGTTCACTTTATCACACTCACCCACCAACAACACAAGTTGTTGTTGTTGTTGTTGTTTATAGGGCCACTGACAGTGTACGTCGTATTGAACCCTGACTTCCGCCGCTCCCAAAACCAACCTTCACCAAAGTGGAAGGATGTTACACAAACAACCCGCACATATAAGACAGGAGCTTACGATGACGTTTCTGTCCGACTTAGACCATTTACAAAGTCACAATGACAAAAGGAGAGAAGGAGGGAGTATATATAGACCAGCAGACAGGGACGGGAACAAGAGACGAAGTGGAGGTAGCAGTAGTAGTGGAGTCAGTCAAATACCCAAGGCAGAAGAAAACCCAAAGGAGAAAGAGGAAAGAGGAAGAGGAAGAGGAATATGGGAAAAAAGAATCAGGTTAAGGCAAAGTTGTTCTGAAGTTTGCAACATTTTATGATGTAATGGGAAAGGAACACATCTACAGAGACAAAGCCAGGACTAAGATTCATACAAGGAAAGTTGTGTATAAGGGAGGATTCAACAAGGCAGTGACTGTGAAAGTTAGAAGTAGGATAGATAGTTTTAGTAGAAGATCAGTCAATAGGATGACTGTGATCTCTGACATGACAGAAAAAAAACATTGTTGGCGTCGGCAAACCTAACAATACTTTTGTGCTCCTTAAGTCTGTCAGAAATAGATCAAGCAGTTTCTCCAAAGTACTGAATAGGACAGGAGGAACAAGAAATAGAATGGACACGAGGACCAAGTAAACCAAGTTCTAACAGATATAAGCTGGGTAGATATAATAAGCAACACAGACCCCAACTTAAGCCTAGAACAGATTAACTTGGTGGCACTCGATGTATGCACAAGGCTTATTCCTCTAAGAAAAAGGAGGAGTAGATGTAAAATAGAAAGAGACAGGCGCTCCCTTTACAGGCGACGGAAAAGAATAACAGAGTGGCTAAAAGAGGTCAATATATCTGAAATGCGTAGGGAGACACTGGTCAGAGAAATAGCAAGCATCGAACTTAAGCTAAAGGAAACTTATAGGAGTCGGGAATCGCGGGAAGAACTAAAAGCCATAAATGAAATCGAAAGAAACCCAAATTATTTCTTCTCATATGCCAAATCAAAGTCGAGAACAACGTCCAGTATTGGGCCCCTACTTAAACAAGATGGGTCCTACACAGATGACAGCAAGGAAATGAGTGAGCTACTCAAGTCCCAATATGACTCAGTTTTTAGCAAGCCGCTAACCAGACTGAGAGTCGAAGATCAAAATTAATTTTTTATGGGAGAGCCTCAAAATTTGATTAACACAAGCCTATTCGATGTTATCCTGACGCCAAATGACTTCGAACAGGCGATAAATGACATGCCCATGCACTATGCCCCAGGGCCAGACTCATGGAACTCCATGTTCGTCAAGAACTGCAAGAAGCCCATATCACGAGCCTTTTCCATCCGAGACTGTTCAACTGCCTCCCAGCACACATAAGGGGGATTACCAACAGACCCCTGGCAGTCTTCAAGCTGGCACTGGACAAGTACCTAAAGTCAGTTCCTGATCAGCCGGGCTGTGGCTCGTACGTTGGTTTGCGTGCAGCCAGCAGCAACAGCCTGGTTGATCAGGGGCTGATCCAGCAGGAGGCCTGGTCACAGACCGGGCCGCGGGGGCGTTGACCCCCGAAACTCTCTCCAGGTAAACTCCAGGTATGGAGAGGGAGCATTGACATGGGGGTCGTCCCACAGTTACTAAAAACAACAGACATAGCCCCACTCCACAAAGGGGGCAGTAAAACAACAGCAAAGAACTACAGACCGATAGCACTGACATCCCATATCATAAAAATCTTTGAAAGGGTCCTAAGAAGAAAGATCAAGACCCATCTAGAAACCCATCAGTTACAAAACCCAGGGCAACATGGGTTTAGAACAGGTCGCTCCTGTCTGTCTCAACTATTGGATCACTACGACAAGGTCCTAGATGCACTAGAAGACAAAAAGAATGCAGATGTAATATATACAGACTTTGCAAAAAGCCTTCGACAAGTGTGACCATATCGTAATAGGGCACAAAATGCGTGCTAAAGGAATAACAGGAAAAGTCGGTCGATGGATCTATAATTTCCTCACTAACAGAACACAGAGAGCAGTAGTCAACAGAGTAAAGTCCGAGGCAGCTACGGTGAAAAGCTCTGTTCCACAAGGCACAGTACTCGCTCCCATCTTGTTCCTCATCCTCATATCCGACATAGACAAGGATGCCAGCCACAGCACCGTGTCTTCCTTTGCAGATGACACCCGAATCTGCATGACAGTGTCTTCCATTGCAGACACTGCAAGGCTCCAGGCAGACATCAGCCAAATCTTTCAGTGGGCTGCAGAAAACAATATGAAGTTCAACGATGAGAAATTTCAATTACTCAGATATGGTAAAAACGAGGAAATTAAATCTTCATCAGTGTACAAAACAAATTCTGGCCACAAAATAGAGCGAAACACCAACTTCAAGAGCCTGGGAGTGATCATGTTTTAGGATCTCACTTTCAAGGACCATAACATTGTATCAATCGCATCTGCTAGAAAAATGACAGGATGGATAATGAGAACCTTCAAAACTAGGGAGGCAAAGCCCATGATGACACTCTTCAGGTCACTTGTTCTATCTAGGCAGAAATATTGCTGCACACTAACAGCACCTTTCAAGGCAGGTGAAATTGCTGACCTAGAAAATGTACAGAGAACCTTCATGGCACGCATAACGGAGATAAAACACCTCAGTTTCTGGGAGCGCTTGAGGTTCCTAAACCTGTATTCCCTGGAATGCAGGCGGGAGAGATACATGATTATATACACCTGGAAAATCCTAGAGGGACTAGTACCGAACTTGCACACGAAAATCACTCACTACAAAAGTAAAAGACTTGGCAGACGATGCAACATCCCCCCAATGAAAAGCAGGAGTGTCACTAGCACGTTATGAGACCAAGAGGCCTGGTCACAGACCGGGCCGTGGGGGCGTTGACGCCCGGAACTCTCTCCAGGTAAACTCCAGGAGGAGCAGCTATGGAGGTGTCTACTCTATTTCTTGTTCCTCCTGTCCTCTTCAGTACTTTGGAGAAAGTAGCCAATCTCTTTCTGGCAGACTTAAGGAGCACAAAAGTAGTGTTAGGTTTGTCGACACCAACAATGCTCTTTTCTGTCATATCAGAGATCACAGTCATCCTATTGATTGATCTTCTGCTAAAACTGTTTAACCTAAGTATAACTTTCAGAGTCACCATTTGGTCGAATTCTCCTTTATACACAACTTTCCTCCCTCTTCCCCTTCCTTGCCTTTTTCTCCTTTGGGTTTTCTTTCTTCTGCCTTGGACATTTGTCTTTCATTGTTATATTTCTACATCTGTGTTCCAGCTCCTACTTTCTGTGGGCTCTTAGTATTTGACTGACTACGCTACTGGAATTTACCTGGAGAGAGTTCCGGGGATCAACGCCCCCGCGGCCCGGTCTGTGACCAGGCCTCCTGGTGGATCAGAGCCTGATCAACCAGGCTGTTACTGCTAACTGCACGCAAATCAATATATGAGCCACAGCTCGGATGGT
The DNA here is from genome assembly GCF_038502225.1 of Cherax quadricarinatus. Taxonomy (NCBI): domain Eukaryota; kingdom Metazoa; phylum Arthropoda; class Malacostraca; order Decapoda; family Parastacidae; genus Cherax; species Cherax quadricarinatus. The sequence goes on from NC_091387.1 coordinate 12,964,266, forward strand.
CAGGTACCGACTTTAGGTGCTTGTCCAGTGCCAGCTACTACTACCTCCACTTCCTCTCTTGTTCCTGTCCCTGTCTGCTGGCTTATATGTACTCCTTCCTCTTCTTTTGTTAGTATCACTTTGTAAATGGTCCAAGTCGGAGTGAAACATCGTCGTAAGCTCCTCTCTCCTGTGTGCGATTTATTTATGTATTGTTCCAGACACGTTATTGTGCTTTTTTTTGTTATTTATGGAAGAATATTGACAAATAACTACGTATTATATGTCCCTAATGCTCCCTGAAGCCAGCAAGAATGTGAAGGTACAGGCTAAGATATGGTGGTCTGGAGGGTCAAAACTCTCCCCACTGAGTTTACCTGGAGTTTACCTGGAGAGAGTTCCGGGGGTCAACGCCCCCACGGCCCGGTCTGTGACCAGGCCTCCTGGTGGATCAGAGCCTGATCAACCAGGCTGTTACTGCTGGCTGCATGCAATCCAACGTACGAGCCACAGCCCGGCTGGTAAGGTACCGACTTTAGGTGCTTGTCCAGTGCCAGCTTGAAGACTGCCAGGGGTCTATTGGTAATCCCCCTTATGTATGCTGCGAGGCAGTTGAGCAGTCTCGGGCCCCTGACACTTATTGTATTGTCTTTAACGTGCTAGTGACACTCCTGCTTTTCATTGGGGGATGTTGCATCGTCTGCCAAGTCTTTTGCTTTCGTTTACCTGGAGTTTACCTGGAGAGAGTTTCGGGGGTCAATGCCCCCGCGGCCCGGTCTGTGACCAGGCCTCCTGGTGGATCAGCGCCTGATCAACCAGGCTGTTGCTGCTGGCTGCACGCAAACCAACGTACGAGCCACAGCCCGGCTGATCAGGAACTGACTTTAGGTGCTTGTCCAGTGCCAGCTTGAAGACTGCCAGGGGTCTGTTGGTAATCCCCCTTATGTGTGCTGGGAGGCAGTTGAACAGTCTCGGGCCCCTGACACTTATTGTATGGTCTCTTAACGTGCTAGTGACACCCCTGCTTTTCATTGGGGGGATGGTGCATCGTCTGCCAAGTCTTTTGCTTTCGTAGTGAGTGATTTTCGTGTGCAAGTTCGGTACTAGTCCCTCTAGGATTTTCCAGGTGTATATAATCATGTATCTCTCCCTCCTGCGTTCCAGGGAATACAGGTTTAGAAACCTCAAGCGCTCCCAGTAATTGAGGTGCTTTATCTCCGTTATGCGCGCCGTGAAAGTTCTCTGTACATTTTCTAGGTCGGCAATTTCACCTGCCTTGAAAGGTGCTGTTAGAGTGCAGCAATATTCCAGCCTAGATAGAACAAGTGACCTGAAGAGTGTCATCATGGGCTTGGCCTCCCTAGTTTTGAAGGTTCTCATTATCCATCCTGTCATTTTTCTAGCAGATGCGATTGATACAATGTTATGGTCCTTGAAGGTGAGATCCTCCAACATAATCACTCCCAGGTCTTTGACGTTGGTGTTTCGCTCTATTTTGTGGCCAGAATTTGTTTTGTACTCTGATGAAGATTTAATTTCCTCATGTTTACCATATCTGAGTAATTGAAATTTCTCATCGTTGAACTTCATATTGTTTTCCGCAGCCCACTGAAAGATTTGGTTGATGTCCGCCTGGAGCCTTGCAGTGTCTGCAATGGAAGACACTGTCATGCAGATTCGGGTGTCATCTGCAAAGGAAGACACGGTGCTGTGGCTGACATCCTTGTCTATGTCGGATATGAGGATGAGGAACAAGATGGGAGCTAGTACTGTGCCTTGTGGAACAGAGCTTTTCACCGTAGCTGCCTCGGACTTTACTCTGTTGACGACTACTCTCTGTGTTCTGTTAGTGAGGAAATTATAGATCCATCGACCGACTTTTCCTGTTATTCCTTTAGCACGCATTTTGTGCGCTATTACGCCATGATCACACTTGTCGAAGGCTTTTGCAAAGTCTGTATATATTACATCTGCATTCTTTTTGTCTTCTAGTGCATTTAGGACCTTGTCGTAGTGATCCAGTAGTTGAGACAGACAGGAGCGACCTGTTCTAAACCCATGTTGCCCTGGGTTGTGTAACTGATGGGTTTCTAGATGGGTGGTGATCTTGCTTCTTAGGACCCTTTCAAAGATTTTTATGATATGGGATGTTAGTGCTATTGGTCTGTAGTTCTTTGCTGTTGCTTTACTGCCCCCTTTGTGGAGTGGGGCTATGTCTGTTGTTTTTAGTAACTGAGGGACGACCCCCGTGTCCATGCTCCCTCTCCATAGGATGGAAAAGGCTCGTGATAGGGGCTTCTTGCAGTTCTTGATGAACACAGAGTTCCATGAGTCTGGCCCTGGGGCAGAGTGCATGGGCATGTCATTTATCGCCTGTTCGAAGTCATTTGGCGTCAGGATAACATCGGATAGGCTTGTGTTAATCAAATTTTGTGGCTCTCTCATAAAAAATTTATTTTGATCTTCGACTCTCAGTCTGGTTACCTGGAGTAACCAGAGTCATATTGGGACTTGAGTAGCTCACTCATTTCCTTGCTGTCATCTGTGTAGGACCCATCTTGTTTAAGTAGGGGCCCAATACTGGGCGTTGTTCTCGATTTTGATTTGGCATAGGAGAAGAAATACTTTGGGTTTCTTTCGATTTCATTTATAGCTTTTAGTTCTTCCCGCGATTCCTGACTCCTAAAGGATTCTTTTAGCTTAAGTTCGATGCTTGCTATTTCTCTGACCAGTGTCTCCCTGCGCATTTCAGATATATTGACCTCTTTTAGCCGCTCTGTTATTCTTTTCCGTCGCCTGTAAAGGGAGCGCCTGTCTCTTTCTATTTTACATCTACTCCTCCTTTTTCTTAGAGGAATAAGCCTTGTGCATACATCGAGTGCCACCGAGTTAATCTGTTCTAGGCATAAGTTTGGGTCTGTGTTGCTTAGTATATCTTCCCAGCTTATATCGGTTAGGACTTGGTTTACTTGGTCCCACTTTATGTTTTTGTTATTGAAGTTGAATTTGGTGAATGCTCCCTCGTGACTAGTCTCATTTTGTCGGTCTGGGGCTCCTCGCATACATGTCTGAACCTCAATTATGTTGTGATCTGAGTATATTGTTTTTGATATGGTGACATTTCTTATCAGATCATCATTGTTAGTGAAGATGAGGTCTAGTGTATTCTCCAGTCTAGTAGGCTCTATTATTTGCTGGTTTAAATTGAATTTTGTGCAGAGATTTAAAAGCTCGTGTGAGTGTGAGTTTTCATCAGAGCTGCCTCCTGGTGTTATTACTGCAACAATATTATTTGCTATATTCCTCCATTTTAGGTGCCTTAAGTTGAAATCCCCCAGGAGCAAGATGTTGGGTGCAGGAGCTGGAAGATTTTCCAGACAGTGGTCAATTTTTAACAGCTGTTCCTGGAATTGCTGGGACCTTGCATCCAGAGGCTTGTAGACTACCACAATGACTAGGTTTTGGTTCTCGATCTTTACTGCTAAAACTTCCACTACATCATTTGAGGCATTAAGTAGTTCTGTGCAAACAAGTGACTCTGCGACATGCAGGCTAACCCCCCCCCCCTTTTGCCTGTTCTCTCTGTCGCATCTGTATAGGTTGTAACCTGGGATCTAGATTTCGTTGTCGAAGTGATCCTTCATGTGGGTCTCTGTGAAAGCTGCGAACATTGCATTTGCCTCTGCAAACAGTCCACAGATGAAAGGTATTTTGTTCTTCGTTGCTGGTTTTAGACTCTGTATATTTGCAAAAAGGAATGTCATCGGACTGGTTGTATTAGTGGTACTGGGGGGGGACCTTTTTCTTCCCGGCATTAGTATCTGTATCTGTTGGTTTGGAGTGGAGGCCATCGACTGTGGTTCCACTCCAGGAATGACTGGATTTGGTGTACGATTTCTGCCAGGAGGAGAGATAGTGTCAAAACTCTCCCCACTGAGAAAGAGAGGTAGTGTCAAAACTCTCCCCACTGAGAAGGAGAGGTAGTGTCAAAACTCTCCCCACTGAGAAGGAGAGGTAGTGTCAAAACTCTCCCCACTGAGGAGAGATAGTGTAAAACTCTCCCCACTGAGAAGGAGAGGTGGTGTCAAAACTCTCCCCACTGAGAAGGAGAGGTGGTGTCAAAGGGCAGTTAGACCACCTCCATGCGCGGCCGATAAAAAAACATTGAAAAAGTATGGAAATTGATTTAATCATATAGAAAAATATCTTAACTCATTGGCAAGACAATGGTACAAGAATCAATGTAATACGACGATCCTACAAGGAATTATAGTCATTTATATCATGTATGATGATGTTCGTAGCTCTCCTGCTCTCACCCAGCAAATTTTTAGGAATTTTTTCCTCTTTTTTTTTTTTTTTGCTGCTATTTCATTATTCTCTCAGTAGTATCAGTTCCCAGTAGTACCAGGTACCAGTAACCAGTTATCAGTAGTATGACTCACTACCAACCATCTGTGTGAATCACTTGTTATTCACTGTTTGGCTGACCTAGCATGTTTTGAATGCTGCTACCCTCCGAGGCACTCAGTGATCCAGTTCAAGTAGAGGCGTTAGAGAGGTGGTAGGTCAAGCTTGGTGCTCCCCCTATATTCCATCCAATATACTAGAACATCCAATGTGAGTGTTATTACCCAATCCACGTTATCAAACCCCCACATAACAATTTGGTGACAGTGGAGTGGGAGTGGATTTATTGGAATTTCAGATGTTAGAAGATTGTTTTTGGGGTGCCAGCAGGTCAGAGGTCACGTTTGCCAGCCTCAACTGGCCGCTCCAGCTTAAAAACCAGTTGCAGCCGTCTTTCAAGCTTCCTGACTTAATTCGTGTGCTAATTGCTTCAATCTCCGAGGGGTTGACCCGGATTTTGCAATTAAGCAAGCCTGTGGAAATTTATTTGGTCCCTAAAGTTCCACAGGACAGATATGGCGTACAGAGGGGTCCCAGCATGGCCGTAATGGAACGGCTGAGCTGGGTGGCCCTTACACCCAACCCAAACAAAATTGTTCTCTCCCGAATTGGCGTGGATGGTAGGCACTTATTAATTTATAGATTTACCCTTCAGGAAAGAAGTAGGTAGTTTACTGTTAGTACACTAATATTAGGATTATTGAGGCAACTGTAGATAATAATAATGTAGACCTAAGACATTATCATAGGTAGTAATAGGCCGATAATGTAGGCAAACACTAGGTTAAGTTAGCTAGGGAGAACTGGCAGCCCAAGTTTGAACTACGAGGCGCGGGTCTTGAAGACACAATAGCGCCCTTCTTTAGACAGACACCAACTGGACAACACGTGCCATGATCAGCAGATGGCACCCCCCACGTGTCTTCACATTTGAGACCTTGGGAAATCTGGTAGAGGCACCTCGATGTACCGTAGATGACCTCCTCCATCAGGCCCATACAGTAAGACAAAACCTCCACTTTCTCTTAGGATTTCTGGCCAGTGTCTGGGGAAAAATTGTGAGTGAGTTGAACTGTAGGCCTGTATGCAGCTGGCAGTGCATGCCCAGTATGTACCAGTGTCTCTTGTCTACCTAGAAGCTAGTGTCCGTGTCTGCATAGTTGTACTAGGGGATACACACCCCCTTGGATATAGGAATTTCTGAGGTGCAGGCAGGTCACTAAAAACGATTGAATATTGCAGGAATTAAGGTGGTTTCTGAGGGGAAGTGCAAAGGGGCTAAGCTTAGGAAGATTGAAGATCAGGATAGATGCTGCAACACCAAGTAAGTTAGTCCTTTATACGTGCATGCAGGCGAGTTTCTTGCAACATCAATCATTTGTGAAACTCTGTCCTATAAGCCACTTGTGAGGCTGAGGTACCCACCTCAGAGCTCGGTGTCAACAGAGCTTGCCAGGGTAGGCGACTCACTTGGAGGCAGTCCAGACAAATTTTCACAAAGTGGTCCTTTGAACCGTGATGTGGAATAGCTTGGTTAAAATTAACATACCTAGGCCACAGTTAGGAACCAGTTTAACAGAGTAAGGTTAAGTTAGCACACCTAGGCCAAGAGTTACACAGAGGCTAGGCCAAGCTGACTATACACAGAAGTTATTATTTGCAGTAATTTACAGGCAGGCCAGGTAGGCTAGAGAAGCTTGTTAATTTAATTATTTACAGTGAGTGCAAGTAATCCAGAGTAGGAAACTTGTGTGTTAATTACTTACAGTGGATTTGCAAGGTAGCCATAGTTAGGCTAGGCTTGTGCAATATTTACAACAGTTATAGTAGCTAGGACAGATTTAACCTAGTTATTATTTACAGGGAGTTTAAAGCCAGGTTTAATTAAGCTGCAGCACACTAGTTAGGTTAGGATTTACCTTATCCAACCATCCACGCTAGACCAAGTAAGCTGGGCACAGTTAGGCAAATCTGTTTACACACATATTTACTGTTTCACAAGTTGAATTGTTGAATTTATTTGTGCAAATCAAGTGATTTTAATTTGTATACTGCATTTTTATTGTGTGATTTTCATTGTCTTTGACTCATTTTAATGTGGGATTTGTGAATTGCACCTGAGACTAGGTTAAGTCCTGTAATTATTTGCTGGCATTGTACAGGAAATTGCTAGGTTAAGCTTTCACACCGATACACATTTTGATTGAGATTTGAGAGCTAAAAGTGTACATTTTTGATTCAGAGTGACTCAGTATAATAAAGGGAGTTGTTAAGCTTGCCTAATACCGTTCGTGCTGTGGGGTGGGCTAATTGAAGTACAAATTAATACCATGATCTTAACTAAACCGCAACTATGGTAGGTGAAAATGAAGTACCAGCTGTCCCAGCTCTAAGTCAATTAAAGCGGTCTATGGGAGCCTATAAGGGACGCCTGAGCAAAGCATGTGAGGAGTGTCATATGGCCAGGCAAGATCAGGATGTAGACTGGGAGGAACTTGAGAGTTGCCTGAAACCTTTGGAGCAAAGACTGGAGGCCTTTGAGATATCATTTCAGTGAGAAATTAAAGTCACTAATAACAAACAGACAAATGAATAAGCACCACCTTCTCTTAGCTGGAGACTTCAACATCAACCTTGGCTTACTAGATGATCAGCCTGTAACTGATTTCATCAACAATATGAACAACACACTTCTCATACCAACAATAACTAAACCAACCAGGCTCACTGAGACAAGTGCAACCATAATAGACCACATATGGACCAATATACTAGCCCCCCTTAAATCAGGGATAATCACAGATAGCACTACAGACCACTACCCTACCTTCCTCCTGACAAACATTAGTAAACCACCACTTGAATACAACAAAGTCTCATTTAGACTCCATGACGAGGCCTCAGTAAGGAAGTTCACAGCTGACCTAGAGACTGTTGATTGGCCTACAGAATTCTCCAAGGCCAATGGTATTGATGACTGGACAGACATCTTTCTTAACAAATTACTTAGACTATACAACAAACATTGTCCTATAAAAACAAAACAGATCACAAACAAACGGCTTGGTTGCCCATGGCTAACCAGCACCATTCTGAAATCCATTGACAAGAAACACCAATATGAAAAACAATATAGACAGGGCTTAATACACAAAGATATTCTTAAACACTATTCATCAACTCTCACCAAAGTAATAAAAAAAGCCAAACAACTATACTACTCCAGTAGATTCACAGACACTAGAGGAGATATAAAAAAGACCTGGAAAACACTCTCTCAGATTCTAGGGACCCACAAACTGAGAAAAACCAAGAATATTGTCCTAACTAAACCTAACGAAACACCACTACATCCCACTGACACAGCTAACAAGATAAACGACTTCTTCTCAAACATAGGATCTAACCTCGCCAGTAAAATCCCACATACCAATGCCCATGCCGGGGACTACCTAGATGGAAATTTCCCTAATTCCTTCTATCTTGCACCAACTGAGCCCACGGAAGTCATTGAGATCATAAAGTCACTTAAAAATAACTCGGGGAATCTGTCTCATGTCCCACCATTACTGTACAAGCGAGCGGCCCATGTCCTTTCGCATGCTATTTCATTACTTTTTAACAAGTCAATAGAGACTAGCACCTTCCCGAAACTACTCAAGATGGCAAGGGTTACACCAATACATAAAGGTGGTGACCCTACAGACTTAAACAACTATAGGCCAATATCTAACTTACCATTGCTATCCAAAATCTTTGAGAAACTTGTGCACAGGAGACTGTATTCATTTATAACGGCTCAAAACATACTCAACCCCTGCCAGTTTGGATTCAGGAAAAATAAAAGCACTAATGATGCAATCATAAAAATGCTAGATCTGCTTTACACAGCACTGGAAAATAAGGAATATCCACTAGGAATTTTTATTGACCTAAGAAAAGCTTTTGACACAGTAAACCACGAAATCCTACTCCACAAACTTGACCACTACGGTATAAGAGGCCATGCGCTTGCTTTTTTCAAATCTTACATTACTAATAGGTATCAGTACGTCACCATTAAAGACACAGCATCAGCAACACGGCCACTTGATACTGGAGTTCCACAGGGAAGTGTCCTTGGTCCCCTGCTCTTCCTCATATACATCAATGACCTACCAAACGTATCCCAACACCTAAAACCCATTCTCTTTGCTGATGACACGACTTATGTCATCTCTCACCCTAATCTTGCCACCCTTAACACCATTGTGAATGAGGAGCTGATTAAAATATCGACTTGGATGACAGCCAACAAACTTACGCTTAACACTGACAAAACTTACTATATTATGTTTGGTAGCAGAGCAGGAGATGCACAAATTAACATTAAGATTGACAACACTCTAATTACCAGAAATAATGGGGGAAAATTCTTAGGCTTATACCTTGACAATAACCTGAATTTCAGCACCCATATCCAGCATATAGCCAAAAAAGTATCCAAAACGGTTGGGATCCTCTCCAAGATACGATACTACGTGCCGCAAAATGCCCTTCTCACACTATACCACTCACTTATTTATCCATACCTCACCTATGCTATTTGTGCTTGGGGATCAACTGCAGCAACACACCTAAAGCCAATAATAACCCAACAAAAAGCTGCAGTAAGAATAATCACTAAATCCCATCCCTGGCAGCACACCCCCCCACTCTTCAAAGATCTAAACTTACTCCCAGTTCAGTACATCCACACTTACTACTGTGCAATCTATATCTACAGGGCCTTAAACTCTAATATCAACCTTGACCTTAAACGCTTTCTTGATAGTTGTGACAGAACCCACAGGCATAACACCAGAAACAAACATCTCTACGACATTCCCCGTGTCCGACTAAACCTTTACAAAAATTCAATGTATGTCAAAGGCCCTAAAATCTGGAATACCCTACCTGAGAACTCTAGAACTGCAGACACATTCATCACCTTCAAAACTACCATTAGAAAACATCTTATCTCCCTGATACACCCCGTCAACTAACTTCACAAATACCACCTGGTGGTTCACACTTACACTCGCACACTCATTTGACCATAAACAGAAATATTAATCTCAGTCTTAATATAATGAATCCTGTGATACTCCAATACTGAAACTATATACTGTGCCAAAACAAAAGCATTCACACTGCTAAACTCACAAAATAGTATTTAGTCACTTAGCCATAATACCAACTTACCTCATAATTTGTAATATTTTACATTTAAGAATAAAACTAAGTATGCCCGAAATGCCTAGCCATGCTAAGCGTTCTAGTGGTACACTCTGTAATCTCAATTTTACTACATGTTAAACCAAACAATAACCAAATTTCTGTAAACTCAGCATTGTAATCCTTATAGAGAATAAACTTTGAATTTGAATTTGAATTTGAATTTGAATTTATGAGACAGAGGCCTATACTACAGGTGAGTCTGAATATACAGTCGTAGTAGCACGGACGGACTATGACGAATGAAGGGCAGAGTGTAAAGCAGAGCTGAGACTCTGCAGGCAGTTAATAAAGACTTTGAAGGCCGGTACAGGAGGGGCAGCAAATGTTTCAAAGAACACGAACAACAGCACGCCTGTTAATGTGTTGCCCAGATTGCCTCAGTTGAATTTACCAACGTTCGACGGAACCTTAACAGAGTACATTGCTTTCTGGGATCAGTTCAAAGCCCAGATAGATGACAGAGACGATTTGTCAGATGCCGTCAAATTACAATATTTGCGTTCACAGCTCAAGGGTAAAGCCTTGGACTTGGTCCGGCATTACCAAACCACTGACACTAATTACCAACATGCCAAAGACCAATTAAAGGACATGTTTGGCAACACTGAGGAGATAAAGGTAGCTATACTTTATCGGTTGTTGGATCTAGAGGCTTGTCGCCATGACCATCAGAGCCTAGAGAAGTTCCGAATTGAAGTTATGAGTTTGACAAATAGTCTTAAAGATTTACATGATTGGGGTAAGTCAGAATGGTTCATCAGTCAGGTGATTCAGAGGAAACTGGCTGGCACTACAGTGCATGAGTTACATATAAAATATCGGACGAACTGGTTCACGATACAACAAATTGTTGAGGGGTTGGGAGATCTCGTTTCTCATTTGAGTATAGGTGTGAGAGAAGATTCACCACCATCACCACATAAAAACCCAGACAGTTGCTCTAAGATCTCGAGAGATCAGTCTGAAGCTCATACGACTAACGTTGGAGTGTACTATGGTAAAGAGATGTCTAAGGTAAGAACCTCTATGCAGAACCTCAGAGGCACTCATGCCAGAATATGCGTGTTCTGCGAAGGCGAACATGCTAGCACGAGTTGCTCGGAGTATATAACACTGAGCAGTAGGCAACAGAGACTAAGGGAGTTGAGACTCTGCTTCAAGTTTTGTGGGGAACACTTTGCGAGAGACTGTGGCACCCAGCTCAGTGAGTGTCGAGTCTGTTACAAAGGTAAGCACCATACTGCACTATGTCCCAATAATTTAAGGGAACCCCAGGCTAGTAGGGATATCTCTCAGGTAGAGATAGAAAGTGAGTCTGAGCCTGAAATGGTAGCAAGGGTGATTAGTGGGAGTGAAGTCTCTAATCCGGGTGAGAATCACTGAGGTGCTGCCCTACCTACAGTCATGGCAAAGGTTGTGAATGGGCACAGGTCCGAAACAACCCGATTATTCTTTGACACAGGAGCACAAGTATCCTTGATAACAAAGAAGTTGGTGGCTAAATTAAAGTTGAAGGTCACAAAGAAAGTTAGTATGATGTTGGGAGGGGCTATAAGTCAGGTCCCGCCCAAATTTTATGATGTGGTGGATGTCACAGTCAAATTAGGCGGACATCGCAGAGACATTACAGCCTTGGTGGTAGAGACATTACCAAGGGCAATTACAGCGAGAGGTCTTGCTGCAGCAGCTAAGCGATTGAAAGACCTTGACGTGAAGCTGGCAGACCAGGGAATTACCATTGACACAGTCAGAAATGTAGGTATCCTGGTGGGAGCCAATCAGATAGATGACTTTCTTTCTAAATGACGGACGTTTAGGGAAGGAATTTGTTTATACAGATCCCCAGTAGGATACATCATAGGCGGCAGGATTTCACCTGAATTCCCTGCCACACCAGATAGAGAAGAAGCTGTCCCCATGATAGCTGGGGGAGTAGTGATAATGAATACCAGTATACATGATGAACCACCAGGGAAGCTGAACCAGGTAAGGAGTGATGAACACTCGGCCACCTTGGGAAAACACTTTTACAGGGTACGTAAAGAGGGAGATAGATTGCCTTTAAATCCAGGGAACCTCGTATCAGTGGGACGAAAGGCTACCAGGGCATGTGGGCCACTGGGTGGGAAAGTATAGAGCCACTCAGTAAAGGCTAGACATACGAAAGATGTTAAAGTTAAAGGAAAGGGTGCTAAGACCACCGGAACCAACAAGTTTACACCCCCAGAGGTCCAGGCAGGGGAAACTGGATGGTTGAAGTTAGACCGGAGTCTGCTCAACGAGAGTGGCCGGACGGCACTCGTGTCCAGGGTCCGCCATTGGGGCTCGCGGAAGGTGAACTTGATTTAGACTTAGTACCTACCTTCGCCGGCGGGAGGATGTGGAAATTTATTTGGTCCCTAAAGTTCCACAGGACAGATACAGCTTACAAAGGGGTCCCAGCATGGCTGAAATAGAATGGCTGAGCTGGGTGGCCCTTACACCCAACCCAAACAAAAGCGTTCTCTCTCGAGTTGGCGTGGATGGTAGGCACTTATTAACTTATAGATTTATCCTTCAAGGATGAAGTAGGTAGTTTACTGTTAGTACACTAATATTAGAATTATTGAGGCAACTGTAGATAATAATAATGTAGACCTAAGACCTTAACATAGGTAGTAATAGGTCGATAATGTAGGCAAACACTAGGTTAAGTTAGCTAGGGAGAACTGGCAGCCCTAGTTTGAACTATGAGGCGCGGGTCTCGAAGACACAATAGCGCCCTTCTATAGACAGACAACAACTGGACAACACGTGCCGTGATCAGCAGACGGCGCCCCCCACGTGTCTTCACATTTGAGACCTTGGGAAATCTGGTAGAGGCACCTCGATGTACCGTAGATGATCTCCTCCATCAGGCCCACACAGTAAGACAAAACCTCCACTTTCTCTTAGGATTTCTGGCCAGTGTCTGGGGAAAAATTTTGAGTGAGTTGAACTGTAGGCCTGTATGCAGCTGGCAGTGCATGCCCAGTATGTACCAGTGTCTCTTGTCTACCTAGAAGCTAGTGTCCGTGTCTGCATAGTTGTACTAGAGGATACACACCCCCTTGGATATAGGAATTTCTGAGGTGCAGGCTGGTCACTAATAACGATTGAATATTGCAGGAATTAAGGTTCCCAGTTGCACGTGGTTTCCGAGGGGAAGCCCAAAGGGGCTAAGCTTAGGAAGGTTGAAGATCAGGATATATGCTGCAACACCTAGTAAGTTAGTCCTTTATACTTGCATGCAGGCGAGTTTCTTGCAACATCAATCATTTGTGAAAATCTGTCCTATAAGCCACTTGTGAGGCTGAGGTACCCAACTCAGAGCTCGGTGTCAACAGAGCTTGCCAGGGTAGGCGACTCACTTGGAGGCAGTCCAGACAAATTTTCACACAGCCAGTAAGCCAGAGGTGGGAGAGAGCGCCAGTCAGCCTGCCTCAGCCTATCATCCAGCCTGTCCCCTGTCATCCACCTGCTCCTTCATGCTGTGTGCATCGTTACACGTCTTCCAGTCAGCAGCAATATTGTTGCTTGTAGGTCCACTGGGCTTGTTTTAGCCTGTGCCGACTACACAAGCTATTGTGGGGTGGAAATAATACTGGAAAACAGTGTGTTTGAAGATGACATATTGCAGGTGCGCGACCGAGTGGACGGCCTAAAAAGATCAGATTTTGAGATTGTTGTCGTGTGTACAAGTCCGTCTGACAGAAGGAAAAAAATTTACATTTCGTGTTGAAATAACACGTGTGAGGAGCAGAGGCAGGTGGTAAGAGAGCTCAGCGAGGGAGTGTGAAGGAGAGGAGAACCAGGAGGAGAGAAGCATAAGGGAAGATGAAGTGACCCTCAGGACAACACCGCCCAACCATGCCCTCCAAAGGGGTTAAAGTTCCTACCAACACAGCAAGTTCTATCTAAACTCATTATGTAAATGTACAGTGTTACTGGTCATTTTGGAACATTTAATGCCATTTACAGCCCCCTTCCTCCATGCATCCAGTAAGTACTATTTATACATACAGTATAGCTAGGGTAGTTACATAGATGAATTGTAACTTCTGAATATGTATGTGGATAGACTAGTTCTGGTTAGTCTTCCAACTAATTTGGGACACTAATGTTATTTGCAACCCCTGAAATAGGTAAATAGTGTACTATTTACTGTTTGCAATCAGTAGTATACTAGTATTTACAGCTCCTGCAATTGGTAAATAGTGTACTATTTACAGCCCCTGCAATAAGTAAATAGTGTACTATTTACAGCCTCTACATTAGCTAAATAGTGCACTGTTTACAACCTTTTATCATATGTAAATGATTATATATACAGATGTACTCATATCTACATTATTTATATATTGGATGAGGTACTGGTAATTATATACATATTAAAAGCTTCAAAAATCTTGAAAATGTAATGTTATTCATTAGATGTGAAATAATCTGACATCGAGTAAATGTTTCCCTTTCAAATTTAGTTGAGAAAAAGTATCAGTATATAAGTTATAATTGACAATTAAAGGTTGTTATGCCTGTTTAAATATACTAAGGTTAGGTAACCTTGGTATAATCTGGGGGATATACACCAGCTTAACTTACCTGATCTAATTTACCAAGCCTAGCCTTATTATCCATGTAATATAAACTAGCTGACCTGCTGTCTTCAAGCTGGCACTGGACAAGCACCTCAAGTACGAACCTGACCAGCCGGGCTGCGGTTCGTATGTTGGATTGCATGCAGCTAGCAGTAACAACCTGGTTGATCAGGCCCTGATCCACCAAGAGGCCTGGTCACACACCGGGCCGCGAGGTCGTTGACCCCCGGAACTCTCTCCAGGTAAACTCCAGGTTTCTTGTGAGCAGTGAGTAGCAGTGCGTGCCAGAGGGCAGGGTTGCCACACCCACCACCCACCTTCTCCCCACCTTATCTACCTGTGGGTTTTTCCACCCTTATACCGGGTCCTAGTACTGTTTTGGCTCACATAATTGGTCAGGAGATTGTAGCTGAGCACCAACGATAAAGACAGTTATGTGAGTTCACCTAGAAAACTCATTTCTTCATGACAACAGTGTGAGTGTAGGAGGAATCATCACCAGCCCATCACCCGTCACCGTCTACCGCTCCAGACTTCAGTGATAATTTTCCCTTTAGAGACATTTGCCTTTCATTTAAAGACATTTGCTTGTGTGTGAGACATTTACAGTGAATTTCTTGTGTACTCTAATCCTTGTGTTTTCAGTTTAGACTCAGTGTTTCTTTGACTCATTATTTTTTTACATTAATTTTTCAGTGTTTTCGTTCATCTTTTGTATTTCACTTTTATATTTTTTATCTGTGTTTTTTTTATGCTACTCTCTGCCCGTAGTAAGTATTATTTTGTAGTGTTCAAGTGTATTACTTATTTATGCGCAGTATTTTATTCCTTACCTCAGTCATTCACTGCGTGTGAAGTAATTCATTATATTTTTATCTTGTGTTCTTCCAGCATTGTATTCTCAAGTAATTGTCACTATTGTAGTTCCTACAGTGCTGTTCACTACAGTATACTAAATTATCCTTTTATTTTTATGTGTACCTTTTTTTCGTACACCAGCAGCGTCTCATTCCCTTGATCTTCTCGCACACTCGTGTACAATTTTTGTTGTTTCAGTCACAGCAAGATTTTGTTGTAAGAACATAATTAATAAATAATTAATCCTTGTTGTGTGTGCCCCGCCACTTGTAAGTGTTGTGTGCCCCGCCACTTGTAAGTGTTGTGTGCTCCGCCACTTGTAAGTGTTGTGTGCCCTGCCACTTGTAAGTGTTGTGTGCTCCGCCACTTGTAAGTGTTGTGTGCTCTGCCACTTGTAAGTGTTGTGTGCCCTGCCACTTGTAAGTGTTGTGTGCCCTGCCACTTGTAAGTGTTGTGTGCCCCGCCACTTGTAAGTGTTGTGTGCCCCGCCACTTGTAAGTGTTGTGTGCCCCGCCACTTGTAAGTGTTGTGTGCCCCGCCACTTGTAAGTGTTGTGTGCCCCGCCACTTGTAAGTGTTGTGTGCCCCGCCACTTGTAAGTGTTGTGTGCCCCGTCACTTGTAAGTGTTGTGTGCCCCGCCACTTGTAAGTGTTGTGTGCCCCGCCACTTGTAAGTGTTGTGTGCCCCGCCACTTGTAAGTGTTGTGTGCCCCGCCACTTGTAAGTGTTGTGTGCCCCATCACTTGTAAGTGTTGTGTGCTCCGCCACTTGTAAGTGTTGTGTGCCCCGTCACTTGTAAGTGTTGTGTGCCCCGCCACTTGTAAGTGTTGTGTGCCCAGCCACTTGTAAGTGTTGTGTGCCCCGTCACTTGTAAGTGTTGTGTGCCCCGCCACTTGTAAGTGTTGTGTGCCCCGCCACTTGTAAGTGTTGTGTGCCCCGCCACTTGTAAGTGTTGTGTGCCCCGCCACTTGTAAGTGTTGTGTGCCCCGTCACTTGTAAGTGTTGTGTGCCCCGCCACTTGTAAGTGTTGTATGTGTCCCGCCACTTGTAAGTGTTGTGTACCTCGCCACTTGTAAGTGTTGTGTGTGCCTCGCCACTTTAAAGCGTTGTGTGTCCCGCCACTTGTAACTGTTGTGTGCCCTGCCACTTGTAAGTGTTGTGTGTGCCCCGCCACTTGTAAGTGTTGTGTGTCCCGCCACTTGTAAGTGTTGTGTGCCCCGCTACTTGTAAGTGTTGTGTGTGCCCCACCACTTGTAAGTGTTGTGTGCCCTGCCACTTGTAAGTGTTGTGTGCTCCGCCACTTGTAAGTGTTGTGTGCCCCGCCACTTGTAAGTGTTGTGTTTACCTGGAGTTTACCTGGAGAGAGTTCCGGGGTTCAACGCCCCCGCGGCCCGGTCTGTGACCAGGCCTCCTGGTGGATCAGAGCCTGATCAACCAGGCTGTTGCTGCTGGCTGCACGCAAACCAACGTACGAGCCACAGCCCGGCTGATCAGGAACTGACTTTAGGTGCTTGTCCAGTGCCAGCTTGAAGACTGCCAGGGGTCTGTAGGTAATCCCCCTTATGTGTGCTGGGAGGCAGTTGAACAGTCTCAGGCCCCTGACACTTATTGTATGGTCTCTTAACGTGCTAGTGACACCCCTGCTTTTCATTGGGGGGATGGTGCATCGTCTGCCAAGTCTTTTGCTTTCGTAGTGAGTGATTTTCGTGTGCAAGTTCGGTACTAGTCCCTCAAGGATTTTCCAGGTGTATATAATCATGTATCT
>NC_091387.1:12981251-12988751 GCF_038502225.1 Cherax quadricarinatus
TTGTTTTTCAGTGTGTTGATAATAAGGGAGACTTCGTATGGGTTAGTCGGAGCTAGGAACAGTGTGTTCGGGTAGTTGCCAGTGAGGTAGTCATTTGGTGGGGTGTCTGAGCTAGGGATATTATTGGCAAGGTTTTGACCTATAGTGGAGAAGAAATCATTGAGTCTGTTTGCTGTTTCTGTTGGTGGGAGTTGGGGTTCATCAGATTTTGCTAATTTTATTTCTCTATGTCGTGATATCTTTTTTGTTCCCAGAATTTCTGATAGGGTCTTCCAGGTCTTTTTTATATCACCTCGTAAGTTGGATAATCTGTTCTCATAATACAATTTTTTTGCCCTTCTTATCAGGCTGGTTAGGATTGACGAGTAACGTTTTGTTTGGTCTCTGGTTATGTGACCCATTCTGTACTGTTTTTCATATCGGTGTTTTGTATTTATGGATTTGAGAATGCTGGGTGTTAGCCAGGGACTGTTCAGTCTCTTAGCTGTCATCTGTTTAGTTTTTTTAGAGCAGTGCTTGTTATAAAGGTATTGGGTCTTTTTTAGAAAATTATTAAAACATTCGTCAATATCTGTGTAGATTTCTAGCTCAGTGTGCCAGTCAGTGTTTGTTACTGCTGTTGTGAAGTTATTAATGGCTGCCTCATTGTGAAGTCTGAAGGTGACTTTAGTAGTGTCTTGGGGTATTTTACCAAGAGTTGTTATGAGGAAAGTAGGGTAGTGGTCTGTGGTATTATCTGTAATTATGCCCGATTTTAAAGGGGATATGGTGTTGGTCCAGATGTGGTCAAGTAGGGAAACACTAGTCTATGTAACTCTTGTAGGTTTTGTTACTGTTGGTAGCAACATGCAGTTACTCATTGTGTTTGTGAATTCAGTAATGTGTGGGTCCTGGTCTTGCAGGAGATTTATATTGAAGTCACCTGAGAGTAGTAAGTGATCTTTGTTCATGCGTGCATCAGTTATCATACTTCCTAGGTTTTGACTAAATTGGCTAATGTGTGATTGTGGAATTCTGTAGATGTTTATCACTATGAGAGGTTTTTGTAGGTATTTGGATTTGAATTTAGCTATTATATATTCCCCATGTTCATCCCTTGTGCAAGTATTAGTGATACATTCTAGTTGGTCTGAGTAGTATATAGCTGTGCCACCCCCTTGTTGGTCTGGCCTACAGTTGTGTATGGCTGTGTAACCAGGAATGGCATAGACATCTGTAGTATCAGGCTTTAGCCAGGTTTCAGTTAGTGTAATGATGGACATATTGGCATGCAAGGAATTTAATAATGCTAGGAGGTCATCATAATGCTTGCTTAAAGATCTGATATTGTAGTTAAAGATAGTTATGTTGTTGTTGGCTCTGAGAAGTGCCTTTGATTGTTCTGCTGTGTAGTAATTACAGTAACTGTTTGAATCATTTAAGTCATTAAATAAGAGGTTGGTATCAGGATCAATGCTTGTAATCATAAGATTTGTAGTGAATCTATAGTTAGAATTAAGTAAAAAATATTAAGTAAAAAATATTAAGTAAATATTCTAAAGCTAAAAAAAAAAAATAGCACCTGAATTATTTAACAAATGTAAAAAATAATGAGCTAAGGTAGGTTTTTAAAGCTAAAATAAAGGAGACAATATAAAAGAGACTAAAATAATTTGTGGTGAACAAATAAAGTGATGATCAAATAATGGAGCTTGGGAATATGATAGTAGGTAGTACTTTAAAGGTAATTCTTTAAAGTTAGAATTATAATATAAAATTATAATATAAAAGGGACTAATATAAGTTGTGGTGAACAATAAAGTGGTAATCAAATAAATGAGCTTTGGAGTATAATGGCAAAATAGTGAACTTATTAACTTTAGCACCTGAGAATAGCACCTTGATTAGTTTAACAATTGCGAATATATGATCTAAGGTAGTTATATAAAGCTAAAATAAAGGACAAAAAATATATAAGGGACTACAATTAAGTAATGGTAAACAAGTTAAATGGACAGATAGTCACTATGAGATAATATTGGTTTAGGAGTAAGATCTGATTTGTAATATTAAATAAGTTGAGCAGTTTATTGCACAATAAAAAGTAAAATAAAAAATGAGGTAGTTGGTACTAGCTAGCAAAAGATAGTTTTGGTACTTGCAAAAAAGTAATTGGAATATACACTAATTGCACACACAATAAAAAGTGACTAAAAAAACAAGTAGTGGTAAACAAAATTAAATGGACAGGTAAGAACAATGAATAATGGTAATGTCTTGGTTATAATATGATAGTAAGATGGTAGACAGGTACAAAGGATAATATAAAGGTTGGAGTTGAATATACAAACTTGAAAATTTGGCAACAAAATGTTATGGGAAGTATAAAATAATGTTTAATGTACAAAAGTAAAATTGACTGGTAGTAAATATGGTGTTTAATAAAATTTTAGTAAGTAATAATGATTACAAAAAAAGTGAAAAAGTAATGTTTATTTCATTCAATATTGCACTGGTAGTTATACTAGAGGTTATATGGCAGTACAAGGTAATTAAGAGTACTCTAAGATAGTAAATGTGGTATAAAACAGGTAAAGGTAATTAGACAAGTAATGGTTATTAAATGTCAAAAATGTTAAGAGTAAATTGAAATTATAGTAAGAATGATAATTATTAATTTTAGTAGGTAATATCAATTGATAGTATTTAAAAAAATATGAGGTAGTAATATGGACAGAGAAAGTATCAATTCAGCTAATATTTAAGCAAACAATAGTAAATAAGAAAATTACATAAGGTGACTTATGCTTACTAGTAAAATCACAAAATGAGGTAGTTGATTATTTAATTACTAAGAGATTGTACAATGAAATTTGAACAATAATGGAGCAAAACATACACTACACTACGTAGGCTTTTAAGTTGGACATTGTTTAGTTATTCTCTGTAAGATTAGTATCCCTGAGAAATCGTGATAGATCATTCTCGTTCGTGATTGTGTACAGTTGACCTACATTTGTTTTCCTAACAAGAATTTTCCCATCCCGTGTGAAGCATTGGTGTATTGTGTCATTATTCTCCCGCTTAAGTTTTCTGACTCTATACAGGAGGTTCTGACGTTTTTTGGTAAGACACTCGTTTATGTATACCTCTTTCTTTACTTTAATAGATGCAATAATTAAGTCTTTTTTCCTGTCATGTGAGTGGAATCTAAGCATAACACTTTTTCTACCATGGGATCCTAGTAACCTGGCTTCTTTTATTTCTGACTCTGGTACAATAACACTTGTTTGGTCCTTTATGATCTGCAGAGTAATAAAGGTAGGTGTTACTCACCTGTGTTAGACACCACAGGTGTTACTCACCTGTGTTAGACACCACAGGTGTTACTCACCTGTGTTAGACACCACAGGTGTTACTCACCTGTGTTAGACACCACAGGTGTTACTCACCTGTGTTAGACACCACAGGTGTTACTCACCTGTGTTAGACACCACAGGTGTTACTCACCTGTGTTAGACACCACAGTTGTTACTCACCTGTGTTAGACACCACAGTTGTTACTCACCTGTGTTAGACACCACAGGTGTTACTCACCTGTGTTAGACACCACAGTTGTTACTCACCTGTGTTAGACACCACAGGTGTTACTCACCTGTGTTAGACACCACAGTTGTTACTCACCTGTGTTAGACACCACAGTTGTTACTCACCTGTGTTAGACACCACAGGTGTTACTCACCTGTGTTAGACACCACAGGTGTTACTCACCTGTGTTAGACACCACAGGTGTTACTCACCCACAGGTGTTACTCACCTGTGTTAGACACCACAGGTGTTACTCACCTGTGTTAGACACCACAGGTGTTACTCACCTGTGTTAGACACCACAGGTGTTACTCACCTGTGTTAGACACCACAGGTGTTACTCACCTGTGTTAGACACCACAGGTGTTACTCACCTGTGTTAGACACCACAGGTGTTACTCACCTGTGTTAGACACCACAAACACTGTTTATTGTTCACTTTATCACACTCACCCACCAACAACACAAGTTGTTGTTGTTGTTGTTGTTTATAGGGCCACTGACAGTGTACGTCGTATTGAACCCTGACTTCCGCCGCTCCCAAAACCAACCTTCACCAAAGTGGAAGGATGTTACACAAACAACCCGCACATATAAGACAGGAGCTTACGATGACGTTTCTGTCCGACTTAGACCATTTACAAAGTCACACTGACAAAAGGAGAGAAGGAGGGAGTATATATAGACCAGCAGACAGGGACGGGAACAAGAGAGGAAGTGGAGGTAGTAGTAGTAGTGGAGTCAGTCAAATACCCAAGGCAGAAGAAAACCCAAAGGAGAAAGAGGAAAGAGGAAGAGGAAGATGGGAAAAAAAGAATCAGATTAAGTCAAAGTTGTTCTGAAGTTTGCAACATTTTATGATGTAATGGGAAAGGAACACATCTACAGAGACAATGCCAGGACTAAGATTCATACAAGGAAAGTTGTGTATAAGGGAGGATTCAACAAGGCGGTGACTGTGAAAGTTAGAAGTAGGATAGATAATTTTAGTAGAAGATCAGTCAATAGGATGACTGTGATCTCTGACATGACAGAAAAAACATTTTTGGTGTCGGCAAACCTAACAATACTTTTGTACTCCTTAAGTCTGTCAGAAATAGATCGAGCAGTTTCTCTAAAGTACTGAAGAGGACAGGAGGAACAAGAAATAGAATGGACACGAGGAGCACCTATTGAGGTGTCTACTCTATTTCTTGTTCCTCCTGTCCTCTTCAGTACTTTGGAGAAACTAGCCAATCTCTTTCTGACAGACTTAAGGATCACAAAAGTAGTGTTAGGCTTGTCGACACCAACAATGCTCTTTTCTGTCATATCAGAGATCACAGTCATCCTATTGATTGATCTTCTGCTAAAACTATCTACCCTAAGTATAACTTCCACAGTCGCCATTTGGTCGAATCCTCCTTTATACACAACTTTCCTCCCTCTTCGCCCTTCTTTGCCTTTTTCTCCATTGGGTTTTCTTTCTTCTGCCTTGGGTATTTGACTGACTCCACTACTACCACTACCTCCACTTCCTCTCTTGTTCTCGTCTTTGTCTGCTGGCCTATATATACTCTCTCCTTCTCTCCTTTTGTTAGTGTGCCTTTATAAATGGTTCAAGTCGGAGAGAAACGTCATCGTAAGCTCCTGTGTGTGAGTCATTTGTGTATTGTTCCAATCATGGTATTGTGCCTTTTTTTTTTATTTATGGAAGGATGTTGACAAATAGCTGCGTATTATATGTTCCTAATGCTCCCTGAAGCCAGCAAGAATGTGCAGGAACTGACTAAGATCTGATGGTCTGGAGGGTCAAAACTCTCTAATTTCCTCACTAACAGAACACAGAGAGTAGTAGTCAACAGAGTCAAGTCTGTGGCAGCTACGGTGAAAAGCTCTGTTCCACAAGGCACAGTACTCACTCCCATCTTGTTTCTCATCCTCATATCTGACATAGACAAGGTCGTCAGCCACAGCACCGTGTCTTCCTTTGCAGATGGCACCCGAATCTGCATGACAGTGTCTTCCATTGCAGACACTGCAAGGCTCCAGGCGGACATCAACCAAATCTTTCAGTGGGCTGCAGAAAACAATATGAAGTTCAACGATGAGAAATTTCAATTACTCCAGTATGGTAAACATGAGGAAATTAAATCTTCATCAGAGTACAAAACAAATTCTGGCCACAAAATAGAGCGAAACACCAACGTCAAAGACCTGAGAGTGATCATGTCGGAGGATCTCACCTTCAAGGACCATAACATTGTGTCAGTCGCATCTGCTAGAAAAATGACAGGATGGATAATGAGAACCTTCAAAACTAGGGATGCCAAGCCCAAGATGACACTCTTCAGGTCACTTTTTCTATCTAGGCTGGAATATTGCTTCACACTAACAGCACCTTTCAAGGCAGGTGAAATTGCTCGCCTAGAAAATGTACAGAGAACCTTCACGGCGCGCATAACGGAGATAAAACACCTCAATTACTGGGAGTGCTTGAGGTTCCTGAACCTGTATTCCCTGGAATGCAGGCAGGAGAGATGCAGGATTATATGCACCTGGAAAATCCTAGAGGGACTAGTACCGAACTTGCACACGAAAATCACTCACTACAAAAGCAAAAGACTTGGCAGACGATGCAACATCCCCCAAATGAAAAGCAGGGGTGTCACTAGCACGTTAAGAGACCATACAATAAGTGTCAGGGGCCCGAGACTGTTTAACTGCCTCCAAGCATACATAAGGGGGATTACCAACAGACCCCTGGCAGTCTTCAAGCTGGCACTGGACAAGCACCTAAAGTCGGTACCTGACCAGCCGGGCTGTGGCTCGTGCGTTGGTTTGCGTGCAGCCAGCAGTAACAGCCTGGTTGATCAGGCTCTGATCCACCAGGAGGCCTGGTCACAGACAAGGCCCCGGGGGCGTTGACCCCCGGAACTCTCTCCAGGTAAACTGAGGAGAGGTAGTGTCAAAGGGCAGTTAGACCACCTCCACGCGCAGCCGATAAAAATATCTTAACTCATTGGCAACACAATGGTACAAGAATCAATATAATACAACGATCCTACAAGGAATTATAGTTATTTATATTATGTATGGCGGTTATGTTCGTAGCTCTCCTGCTCTCACCCGGCATATTTTTAGGAATTTTTTCCGTTTTTTTTTTCTTTTTTTTTTGTTGTTGCATTATTCATTCTAATACAATAACTGACGATTCTACATCATATGAGAGTGAGTGGAGGTTATATGTAGTCTGGTTGGTAGGTAAGATACATATGAGAGTGAGTGGAGGTTATATGTAGTCTGGTTGGTAGGTAAGATACATATGAGAGTGAGTGGAGGTTATATGTAGTCTGGTTGGTAGGTAAGATACATATGAGAGTGAGTGGAGGTTATATGTAGTCTGGTTGGTAGGTAAGATACATATGAGAGTGAGTGGAGGTTATATGTAGTCTGGTTGGTAGGTAAGATACATATGAGAGTGAGTGGAGGTTATATGTAGTCTGGTTGGTAGGTAAGTTACATATGAGAGTGAGTGGAGGTTATATGTAGTCTGGTTGGTAGGTAAGATACATATGAGAGTGAGTGGAGGTTATATGTAGTCTGGTTGGTAGGTAAGATACATATGAGAGTGAGTGGAGATTATATGTAGTCTGGTTGGTAGGTAAGACACATATGAGAGTGAGTGGAGGTTATATGTAGTCTGGTAGGTAAGATACATATGAGAGTGAGTGGAGGTTATATGTAGTCTGGTTGGTAGGTAAGATACATATGAGAGTGAGTGGAGGTTATATGTAGTCTGGTTGGTAGGTAAGACACATATGAGAGTGAGTGGAGGTTATATGTAGTCTGGTTGGTAGGTAAGATACATATGTTATATGTAGTCTGGTAGGTAAGATACATATGAGAGTGAGTGGAGGTTATATGTAGTCTGGTTGGTAGGTAAGATACATA
>NC_091387.1:12996251-13007307 GCF_038502225.1 Cherax quadricarinatus
TGGAGAGGCTAACTGCGCAAGTTTAAACCATACCACGGGAGGGGATAGAACCCGCGATCAGAGAGTCTCAAAACTCCAGAGTCTCAAAACTCCAGAGTTTTGAGACTCTCTGAAAGAACAAGCGACATGAAGAGTGTCATCATGGGATTGGCATCCCTAGTTTTGAAGGTTCTCATTATCCATCCTGTCATTTTTCTAGCAGATGCTATTGATACAATGTTATGGTCCTTGAAGGAGAGATCCTTCGACATGATCACTCACAGTTCTTTGACGTTAGTTTTTCGCTCTATTGTGTGGTTGGAATCTGTTTTATACTCTGATGAAGTTTTAATTTCCTCATGTTTACCATATCGGAGTAATTGAAATTTCTCATCGTTGAACTTCATATTGTTTTCTGCAGCCCACTGAAAGATTTGGTTGATGTCTGCCTGGAGCCTTGCAGTGTCTGCAATGGAAGACACTGTCATGCAGACGTGGGTGTCATCTCAAAAGGAAGACACGGTGCTGTGGCTTACATCCTTGTCTATGTCAGAAATGAGGATGTGGAACAAGATGGGAGCGAGTACTGTGCCTTGCGGAACAGAGCTTTTCGCCGTAGCCGCCTCAGACTTGACTCTATCGACTACTACTCTTTGTGTTCTATTTGCGAGGAAGTTATAGATCCATCTACCAACTTTTCCTGTTATTCCTTTAGCACGCATTTTGTGCTCTACACCATGGTCACACTTGTCGAAGGCTTTTGCAAAGTCTGCGTATATTACATCTGCATTCTTTTTGTCTTCTAGTGCATCTAGGTCCTTGTCATAGTGGTGCAGTAGTTGGGACAGACAGGAGCGACCTGCTCTAATCCCATGTTGCCCTGGGTTGTGTAGCTGATGGGTATCTAGATGGATGGCGATCTTGCTTCTTAGGACCCTTTCAAAGATTGTTATGATATGGGATGTTGGCACTATCGGTCTGTAGTTATTTGCTATTGCTTTACTGCCCCCTTTGTAGAGTGGGGCTATGTTTGTTGCTTTTAGTAACCGTGGGACGATCCCAGTGTCCATGCTCCCTCTCCATAGGATGTTAAAAGCACATGATAGGGACTTCTTGTAGTTCTTGAACACAGAGTTCCATGAGTCTGGCCCTGGGGCAGAGTGCATGGGCATGTCATTTATCGCCTGTTCGAAGTCATTTGGCGTCAAGATAACATCAGATAGGCTTGTGTTTACCAAATTCTGTGGCTCTCTCATAAAAAAAATAATTTGGTCTTCGACTCTCAGTCTGGTTAGCGGCTTGCTTAAAAACTGAGTCATATTGGGACTTGAGTAATAATAATAATAATAATAATAATAATAATAATAATAATAATAATAATAATAATAATAATAATAATAATAATAATAATAATAATAATAATAATAATAATAATAATCATAATAGTAATAATAATAAGATTATTTCTTTGTAAAGGTTTGCAATGTGTAATTACAATTTTGATTTGCTAAGTACAAAGATAGCCACTATCATGCCAAGGCATTTCCTTGTTGTCATCTGTGTAGGACCCATCTTGTTTAAGTAGGGGCCCAATACTGGATGTTGTTCTCGACTTTGATTTGGCATAAGAAAAGAAATACTTTGTTTTTTTTTTCGTTTTCATTTATGGCTTTTAGTTCTTCCCGCGATTCCTGACTCCTATAAGATTCCTTTAGCTTAAGTTCGATGTTTGCTATTTCTCTGACCAGTCTCCCTACGCATTGCAGATATATTGGCCTCTGTTATTCTTTTCCATCGCCTGTAAAGGGAGCGCCTGTCTCTTTCTATTTTACATCTACTCCTCTTTTTTCTTAAAAGAATATGCCTTGAGCATACATCGAGTGCCACAGAGTTAATCTGTTCTAGGCATAAGTTGGGGTCTGTGTTGCTTAGTCTATCTTCCCAGCTTATATCATTTAGGGCTTGGTTTACTTGGTCCCACTTTATGTTCTTGTTGTTGAAGTTGAATTTGGTAAAGGCTCCCTCGTGAATGATCCCATTTTGTCGGTCTTGGGCTCCGCTCATACATGTTTGAACCTCGATTATGTTATGATCCGAGTATATTGTTTTTTATATGGTAACATTTCGTATCAGATCATCATTGTTAGTGAAGATGAGGACCAGTGTATTCTCCAATCTAGTAGGCTCTATTATTTGCTGGTTTAAGTTGAATTTTGTGCAGAGATTTTAAAAGCTCTTGTCTGAGCTGCCTCCTGGTGTTATCACTGCAACAACATTATTTGCTATATTCCTCCATCTTAGGTGCCTTAAGTTGAAATCCCCCAGGAGCAAGATGTTGGGGGCAGGAGCTGGAAGGTTTTCTAAACAGTGGTCAATTTTTAACAGCTGTTCCTGGAATTGTTGGGACGTTGCATCCGGAGGCTTGTAGACTACCACAATGACTAGGTTTTGGTTCTCGATCTTTACTGTGGAAATTATTTAATTTCCGAAGCTATAGTGCCTAATAAGTGTTTAATGTGTTGATTTGGGTCAAAATGTATTTGTATTTTGAATGGAACCAACTGGGTTCCCGCTGCACCTGCGCAGATGTGTGGGGGTATAGGTCGAGCTGGGGCACGAGGAGGCGGCAGTGTTTTGAATGTAGTGAGGAAGCTGTGAAACATGGGATCAGGAAATTGGCGTTCACGGCAGCCTAAGTATTAATGTAGGCCTCACTTCCTAATAGGAAGTGTCGTAACTGTTCCTGGTGAAGAGTGAGGGAACGTGATTTACGTGACCACCGTAATAAAGTGGTAAAATGAGTGGACAATACTAGGACCGGGGGTGATGGGTGCACCGCCATGGAATGTGTCCAGGGAAAATTACCCGTGAGTTAATCCTCACTCATCGGTCTCAGATCTTAATGGAGTGACCTCTAATGTGTATAATAATTATGAGACGTTAAATCGTCTTGTGAATGGTAATGTAATCAGTGATAATAACATTACGTTAAGAGAATGCGGGAAGTGAAATAAATCGCTCTGCTCCGAGTGAACGTGTGGTTCTCGTCCCGAGGATAGCGAAGTTTTATGGAATCACGACTTCTAAACTGGGACAAACCAACGGATACCTCGTCCTGCTGGAATAAGAACCATGTCGGTGTAGCAGGATATCGAAATGAGATGGTGAATGGAGGAAATAAGGAGCATCAATCACCCACAGTTAAACAACCTTTCTAGTTATAGCAGACTGATACTGGCAAGTTAGGTATGTTTTAAATGGATAGGTTATGGGTGATCCAGCGCTACTTAATTAGTAGCGCCGTACTTGAGGGTGCTACCCAATTTATACTGGTCTCGGATAGACATGGATAAAATTGTTAGGGTCGAGGGGCCACCTGCAGTGACCAGAGGTGGTTAAGTTTTCTCACATGTCTACACGGGTGACTACGGTAAACAATATAGTTGTTGTCTCCCAAGGAGATTACTCGTATGCATGTAATGTTGAGGTATTTACAAGTAATCACCCCTATAAAATTTTCCATATCTGCCCGCTGGTCCTTCCTGAACCGGATGCAATCAGTGGAAAATTAATTGAATTAATTACTTAATAATTAAGTGACTGATTGAAGAAAGTGGGTATAGGGTACACAAATTTAATCGGTCGTGTGGTGGAGGATAATTAGCCCAATTAATTACTAGCACATGGGGGCTAGGATTTATACAAGAGTAAAGTGCAAGAATTACTCTCACAAGGTGTCTACTTAAGTTGTATAATTGGTGATTATTAATTCCCTAACCATGGCTGGGTCTGAGGAAGTTAGTGCGGCTGGCAAGTCCATGGATGCCAAAGCAAAGAAAGCGTCACTACAAGCTCGGAAGGGTCATGTTACTAAATCATACAACAAGTGTATGGAGTTAATGAGACAAGAAACGGTAAACCCTGATGAATTAAAGTTACACCTAGATGCCTTAGAAAGTAGATATGAGTCATATAAATTGTGGTATAAGGACTGTGAGAGCGATCTTCTGGTGAATTGTGCAGATGATGCTGAAAGGGAGAGGCTGCTGGATCAATATTATGAAGTGGAGGACAACATTGTGTCCTGCAAAACTAAGGCTTTAGAGAAGGTAAAGGGTGTAAACAATGTTGTTGGTCAACCTAGTAAGGAAAATCAGAGGTGTCTACCAAAACTCCCAGAATTATGCATGCCCGTGTTTAATCCGGGAGAAAATTGGGAGGAGTTTTGGTCTATCTTTAAAGCAGTCGTACATGATAGGAGTGATCTTGCAAGTGTTACCTAATTATGCTATTTAAAGGGACAAGTAAGGGGAGATGCGCATGTTCTCATACAAGCATTCCCAAATGTAGATGACTCCTATAGTGAGGCAGTTGACTTGTTGGAGGTCACTTACGGTAACTTGGAGCAAAGTAGGCTGGATCTAATAGCTAATTTGGCTAGCTTGAAGACTCCAGATCACAACCGCAACAGCTTACAGCAATTTAGGATCAAACTAGAAAGCACTTTTAAGACCTTGAGTAATAAATATGATCTGGAGGGAGCAGAGTGGTTGTTGAGTGCCTTGATTCAGAATAAATTGAACCACAAGACAGTAGAGTGGCTATCTAACAGATATCACAAGGGTTACTTCGAGTTGGAAGAAATAAGAGTGGGCCTGCAGGGCTAATTGTCCAACTGCAGACCAGCCAACCCATTACCTCTAGGAATACCACGTCTACAGACCCCAGTGCACCTGTCAAGTTCCACAAAAGGAAACTTTATCCCAATATCAATAATCATAAGTCACCTACTAAACGGGGTTACGTAGGCACATATCAAGCGACAGGGGCCAGTAATAGTGGTTCTCCACATCAAAGACAAGAGGAAGAAGTACCACAATAAGGGTAGCCCAGTTGATAAGAGGTCAGGCAAAGAAAGGAGAGATTGTATCTTCTGCAACGGTACTCATTTCTCTAAGAACTGTAATGCCTATAATTCATGGGATGTTAAAGTGGAAAGGTTGGAAGAGCTTGCTAGATGTATCAGGTGTCTAGGAAATCATAATGTAAGGGATTGGCATGCTAACTTGCACCATTGTTATCAGTGTAACAAGGGAAGACACCACATAGCTATGTGTAAGGGCGGATCTAACCGTAATGATGGTAACAATAGTACTGATAGTGATAATAACCCGGACACAACAGTAGCCAATGTAGAGATTGCAGCTAAGGTCGGTAATGATGGCCTAGCTGAGGTAGCTTTACCTGTGTTGGATGTGGTGATTAATGATAAACGGCGTAAATCCAAAACTGTTACAGCATTACTAGATCAGGGATCACAACGTACCTTCATAAAACGTAATTGCCGTAATGGGATGAAGGTACAAATGGGAGATCCTGCTATACTCAAGTTATCTGGCTTTCTCTCGAATAAGAAGGCCCAGTCATACGACACTGTTTATGTAACTGTCAGGCTGGGCAATGAGAGAAAACGTATTAATGCCGTAATTGTGGATAGGCTCCCAGAGAAAATATCTACAATAGGGCTTGGTAACGCTACTGAAAGACTTTCAAGTAAGGTAAATTTGGCACCTTCTGGTGTAAATAATGATTCTGTGGGGTCAATAGATATTTTGATTGGTAGTGACCATTATGCCACCTTTGTAAAGGGTATGACAAAGAAATGCGGAGTCACCCTTCTAAGGACCGCAGGAGGTCACGTGATGTATGGCAGGCTTCCTCATACTGATAATGAATGACTGGAGGAAACCATAAATACAGTTACGGTGTGTCTTACTCATGAAATATCACCCCATTATGTGGTTGTTAGGTAGGCAAAACGTTTCATAATAAAGATACCTAACTGTTGCATATGTGTCTTACCTAACAACCTGTCGGTATTTTATACCATTTTAATGTTCATCACCCCAATATAAATATACTTCAATAGAGGATGAAGTTGAACCTGTGTATAAATTATGGGAATTGGACAGCATAGGGATCAATGTAAATGAAGAAAGTCCAGATGATTCCTTTACTCAAGAACAATACCAGAAGGATGTTAAATTTGAATCTGGACAAAACTGGGTGAGACTTCCGTGGAAGCTGAACCATCCAGACCTACCAACTAATTACCGGATGATGTATGGACAATTAAAGGCTCAGCTCCACGAACTGAGCAAGACACCAGAACTGTTGACTGCTTACGATGATATAATTAATGAGCAGTTAAATAATAAATTCATAGAGGAGGTACCTCCCGAGCAAGCCCAAATTTATGGTCACTATTTGCCACATCACGGAGTGAAGAAGGATTCTAAAACCACTCCTCTGAGGATTGTGTTAAATTGTAGTGCCAGGAGTAACAAAAATGTACCTAGTTTGAATGACTGTTTGATGACAGGTCCGTCGTTGACGGAAAAACTGGGAGACATATTATTAAACTTCAGGGTTAAGAATTATGCCTTTACGGCGGACATAAGTAAAGATAGCACTAACATCCCATATCATAAAAATCTTTGAAAGGGTCCTAAGAAGCAAGATCACCACCCATCTAGAAACCCATCAGTTACACAACCCAGGGCAACATGGGTTTAGAACAGGTCGCTCCTGTCTGTCTCAACTATTGGATCACTACGACAAGGTCCTAAATGAACTAGAAGACAAAAAGAATGCAGATGTAATATATACAGACTTTGCAAAAGCCTTCGACAAGTGTGACCATGGCGTAATAGCGCACAAAATGCGTGCTAAAGGAATAACAGGAAAAGTCGGTCGATGGATCTATAATTTCCGCACTAACAGAACACAGAGAGTAGTCGTCAACAGAGTAAAGTCCGAGGCAGCTACGGTGAAAAGCTCTGTTCCACAAGGCACAGTACTCACTCCCATCTTGTTCCTCATCCTCATATCCGACATAGACAAGGATGTCAGCCACAGCACCGTGTCTTCCTTTGCAGATGACACCCGAATCTGCATGACAGTGTCTTCCATTGCAGACACTGCAAGGCTCCAGGCGGACATCAACCAAATTTTTCAGTGGGCTGCAGAAAACAATATGAAGTTCAACGATGAGAAATTTCAATTACTCAGATATGGTAAACATGAGGAAATTAAATCTTCATCAGAGTACAAAACAAATTCTGGCCACAAAATAGAGCGAAACACCAACGTCAAAGACCTGGGAGTGATTATGTCAGAGGATCTCACCTTCAAGGACCATAACATTGTATCAATCGCATCTGCTAGAAAAATGACAGGATGGATAATGAGAACCTTCAAAACTAGGGAGGCCACGCCCATGATGACACTCTTCAGGTCACTTGTTCTATCTAGGCTGGAATATTGCTGTACACTAACAGCACCTTTCAAGGCAGGTGAAATTGCCGACCTAGAAAATGTACAGAGAACTTTCACGGCGCGCATAATGGAGATAAAACACCTCAATTACTGGGAGCGCTTGAGGTTCCTAAACCTGTATTCCCTGGAACACAGGAGGGAGAGATACATGATTATATACTCCTGGAAAATCCTAGAGGTACTAGTACCGAACTTGCACACGAAAATCACTCACTACGGAAGCAAGACTTGGCAGACGATGCACCATCCCCCCAATGAAAAGCAGGGGTGTCACTAGCACGTTAAGAGACCATACAATAAGTGTCAGGGGCCCGAGACTGTTCAACTGCCTCCCAGCACACATAAGGGGGATTACCAACAGACCCCTGGCAGTCTTCAAGCTGGCACTGGACAAGCACCTAAAGTAAGTTCCTGATCAGCCGGGCTGTGGCTCGTACGTTGGTTTGCATGCAGCCAGCAGCAACAGCCTGGTTGATCAGGCTCTGATCCACCAGGAGGCCTGGTCACAGACCAGGCCGCGGGGGCGTTGACCCCCGGAACTCTCTCCAGGTACTCCAGGTAATGTGGCCAGTCAAGATGGAGAAAATGTACTCCACATTTTTTGCGATGCTTCGAAATTAGCATATGGAGCAGTCGCTTACCTTCAATGTAATAGTGCCATTTCTCTTGTTATGTCTAAGGCTAAGGTGGCTCCAATCAAATCACGCACCTTACCTCAGTTGGAATTAACGGCCATTTATGTAGGTGTCAAATTAGCCAATTATATAAGAAATAAATTGCGAGAGATAAATATCAGAGACACCGTAATTTGGTCTGATAACGAGGTATCCTTACAATGGATTCGTAATGGTAACAGTAAGTTTGTGTATGGACAAAACAGAGTCGCTGAAATCAATCAAATGCAGGAGAAATATAACAGTTTGGGTCAGCATATGTTAACCTTTAATCACATTCCTGGTGACGAGAATCCGGCTGACTTCTTGTCTCGAGGCTTGACTTATGAAAAATTTGTGAGTGCTTTATCGTGGTTTAAAGGGCCAAGTTGGCTGGTGGACAAAATTAACTGGCCGGTGCAAAAGGCACATATTGCTCCTGTCGAAATTATGGTGAGCACCGCTCCAGTCAGTAGTCCCTCCTTAGCCATTGACATGAATAGGTATTCTTCCTTACCAAAGCTGATTAGCATGACAAGGTTAGTGATTAAATTTATAAGTAAGATGAATATCTCATATAATTTTCCCCATCCCCTGAAATACTGGCTACAGAGGGTACAAGAAGAAACCTACAGGGATGAGATTAAATTAATGATGGACGGAAAAATTTTCAAAGACTCAATAATAGAAAAGCTGGGGCTGTATTTAGAGGATGATGTAATTAGGTGCAGAGGCAGGTTACAAAATGCTAAATTGGGGGAATATGCTAAACACCCTATCTTGCTGCCCAAAACTCATCACCTGACAACCTTGATTGTCTTTAATGCCAATAATAATGTGATGCACGGTGGGGTACAGGATACCTTAAATTGTATTCGGGAAACCTTCTGGATTCCACAAGGACGGCAAAGTGTAAAAAGGGTTATCAAGTCGTGTGTAATATGTCGCCGGGTGGATGCCAGAACCTACATGTACCCAGGTCCTCCACCATTGCCCAAGGAACGCATGCAGTTGGTAAAACCATTTGATGTGACCGGAGTGGACTATAGTGGGCCAATCATTTTAACAGGTACTTCAGATGGTGTTCCCTTGAATGTGTATGTATGTCTATTTACTTGTACAGCTACTAGGGCTGTTCATCAAGAAGTGGCTCAGGACTTGTCTGCAGAACAGTTCATACAGCTGTTCCGGAAATTTGCAGCTGGGAGATCCTGTTCAAGATTGATGATCTCAGATAATGCCACCAATTTTGTAGCGGGTGCTCAACACTTGAGGGAATTAAATAAGAGTGATGATGTACAGTCTTTGTTGACCCAGCAAGGGTGTGTCTGGAAATTTATTACTCCCAGAGCCCCTTGGCAGGGAGGACTGTACGAAAGAATGATAGGTACAGTGAAAAGATGTCTTCATAAGGTGCTACACAGGAAGAGAATTAATTTGGAGGAATTCCGTGCAGTGTTGGTGGAGGCAGAGAATCGGGTAAACAATCGCCCTCTGTCATACATGAGCGACACTCCTGACACAGAGATCCTGACTCCCTCTCACCTAATATGTGGACGAAGGTTAGAAGCTGCACCTATCTATAGAGATAATCCCGAGGGAAGTGATGACGATTACAATAATGTGACCGTGTTAAGTGATAAGTTCAAGATGTTAAATATGGTAATTACTCATTGGTCCGATGTGTGGCGTAAAGAATATCTTCTTACACTACGTGAACACTTTTATGGTGCGCCAGAGGCAGTAAACCGACAGAACATTCAACCAGGTGACATTGTGTTAATTGATACTGAACAACATCGAACATTGTGGCCTCTGGGCAAGATAGTTACATTATACCCAGATGCACAAGGTGTTGTCAGAAACGTCAAAGTGTTGTGTCGTGGTCAGGAAAGTTTGCGTACCATTAATAAATTAATTCCCTTAGAATTAAATGGTGTTCAATCCAGTGCAGATGGAAATCTAAGGGAAAGTGACACGAGTGATATTGAAGACACTGACCGAGTAATGCAAGAAGAAATTGTAGTAAGACCCACTAGGAAAACAGCAGCGCAATCCACAGAGGGCTGGAATCGTCTCCTGGAGGAAGACGCAATTTAAGTCGTCTAACAACGACTTCCGCCCGGCCGCAGTGTGGAAAATATTTTAATTTTCCAAAACTATAGTGCCTAATAGGTGTTTAATGTGTCGATATGGGTCAAAAATGTATTTGAAAATAGGATAGAACCAGGAGTTCCCTTTGTGCATGCATGGATGTGCAGGGTTAGAGGTCGACTCGTGGCATGGGAGAGGTGGGAGTGTTTTGAATGTAGTGATGAGGCAGGGAAAGCATGGAACCAGGAAATTGGCGTTCACGGCGGCCTAAGGATTAATATAGGCCTCGTTTCATAATAGGAAGTGTCATAACTGTTCCTGGTGGAGAGTGAGGGAACGTGATTTACGGGACCACCGTAATAGAGTGGCAAAATGAGTGAATAAGGGTAGGACCGGGTGACTGGCGTGTCGCCATAAACTGTGTCCCGGGGAAAATTACCCTTGGTTTAATCATCACTCATCAGTCTCAGATCTTAATGGAGTGATCTCTAATGTGTATAATAATTATGAGACATTAAATCGTCTTGTGAATTGTAATGTAGTTAATGATAATAAAGCTAAGTTAAGAGAATGCGTGAAGTGAAATAAGTCGCCTTGCTCCGAGTGAACACGCTAGACCACGTTGTTTCCGTCATGAGGAAAGTGAAGTTCATTGAGCCACGACTTCTAAACCGGGACAAACCAACAGATACCTCGTCCTGCTGGAATAAGAACCGTGTCGGTGTAGCAGGACATCGAAATGAGATGGTGAATGGAGGAAATAAGGAGTATCAATCACCCACAGTTAAGTAACCCTTCTAGTTATAGCAGACTGATACTGGCCAGTTAGGTATGTTGTAATTGGATAGGTTATAGGTGATCCAGCTACATCAAGTGACCCCCAGAGAATATCTGGTAAGTGGTGGGATTATATACAAATGTTTTTCTTTGATGATGGATATATCCATGTGTAACCTATGCCCCCCCCCACCCCTTCATTCAGTTACACTAAT
>NC_091387.1:13007407-13084178 GCF_038502225.1 Cherax quadricarinatus
GATTGGATATCAGATTGGAGGGAGAGAGTATGGAGGAGGTGAATGTATTCAGATATTTGGGAGTGGACGTGTCAGCGGATGGGTCCATGAAAGATGAGGTGAATCATAGAACTGATGAGGGGAAAAGGGTGAGTGGTGCACTTAGGAGTCTGTGGAGACAAAGAACTTTGTCCTTGGAGGCAAAGAGGGGAATGTATGAGAGTATAGTTTTACCAACGCTCTTATATGGGTGTGAAGCATGGGTGATGAATGTTGCAGCGAGGAGAAGGCTGGAGGCAGTGGAGATGTCATGTCTGAGGGCAATGTGTGGTGTGAATATAATGCAGAGAATTCGTAGTTTGGAAGTTAGGAGGAGGTGCGGGATTACCAAAACTGTTGTCCAGAGGGCTGAGGAAGGGTTGTTGAGGTGGTTCGGACATGTAGAGAGAATGGAGCGAAACAGAATGACTTCAAGAGTGTATCAGTCTGTAGTGGAAGGAAGGCGGGGTAGGGGTCGGCCTAGGAAAGGTTGGAGGGAGGGGGTAAAGGAGGTTTTGTGTGCGAGGGGCTTGGACTTCCAGCAGGCATGCGTGAGCGTGTTTGATAGGAGTGAATGGAGACAAATGGTTTTTAATACTTGACGTGCTGTTGGAGTGTGAGCAAAGTAACATTTATGAAGGGGTTCAGGGAAACCGGCAGGCCGGACTTGAGTCCTGGAGATGGGAAGTACAGTGCCTGCACTCTGAAGGAGGGGTGTAAATGTTGCAGTTTAAAAACTGTAGTGTAAAGCACCCTTCTGGCAAGACAGTGATGGAGTGAATGATGGTGAAAGTTTTTCTTTTTCGGGCCACCCTGCCTTGGTGGGAATCGGCCAGTGTGATAATAAAAAAAATAATATAGCACCTGAGAATAGCACCTTGATTATTTTAACAATTGTGAATATATGAACTAAGGTAGTTATATGAAGCTAAAATAAAGGAGAAAATATATAAGGGACTAAATTAAGTAATGGTAAACAAAGTTAAATGGACAGATAGTCACTATGAAATAATATTGGTTTAGGAGTAAGATCTGATTTGTAATATTAAATAAGTTGAGCAGTTTATTGCACAATAAAAAGTAAAAAAATATGAGGTAGTTGGTACTAGCTAGCAAAAGATAGTTTTGGGACTTGCAAAAAAGTAATTGGAATATACACTAATTGCACACACAATAAAATGTGACTAAAACAAGTAGTGGTAAACAAAATTAAATTGACAGGTAAGAACAATGAATAATATTAATTTTAGTAAGATTTGACTTGAAACATAAAATTATGAGCAATTAATAGCAGTAAGTAAGAAGTATTGGAGCTAATTGGTATTAGCTAGTGACAAAAAATAAAAAAAATATTAATGCACAATATAATAGTAACGTACACTATATGCACCACACGTATATATGTATTAAGGACACTTATCTAATCTGTTACAGAAATGTCAGCCTTTCTAAGGAAGGTAGAGAAATCATGTTCATTTGAGATGGTATATTGTTGTCCTGTTGATGTTTTCCTTACTAGTATTTTCCCATCTCACGTGAAACACTGATGTATTTTGTTTTCCTGTTTAAGTTTTCTCAACCTGAACAGAAGGTTTTGACGTTTTCTTGTTAGACACTCATTTATGTACACTCCATTTTTCATTGTAATTGCTGATTTAATTAGGTCCTTTCATTTATCATATGAATGAAGTCTGATCATTATACTGTGTTTACTACCTGGTTTTCCTAGCAAACAGGGGCCCGAGACTGTTCAACTGCCTCCCAGCATACATAAGGGGGATTACCAACAGACCCCTGGCAGCCTTCAAGCTGGCACTGGACAAGCACCTAAAGTCGATTCCTGACCAGCCGGGCTGTGGCTCGTATGTTGGTTTGCGTGCAGGCTCTGATCCACCAGGAGGCCTGGTCACAGACCGGGCTGTGGGGGCGTTGACCCCCGGAACTCTCTCCAGGTAAACTCCAGATGACTTGTATGTGGTCCTGTATTATCCTGATAGCAGTTTCTTTGCACTGTTCTTGGGTTATGTCACTAGGAATGTGTGGACTGTTTATTATAACTGCATCAGACAACTTGTCTTGTTCAGTTTTGTCGTCTTGGAAATCAAGGTATTCATTTAGTCGAGTGTGCATGTTCTGATTCCAGTCCTTGATTGCTTCTTCAACCTTCATATTTATTGTTGTTATTTGTTCAGTGTGACTGGCTATAGCTGTTTTCAGAGTATTTTCTGTGTCAACACTTCCCAATGTAATCTTCTCTTCAAGGTTTTGGACCTTGTTCTCGAGGTTGGTTATCTTGGATTCACGTTGCTCTGGTGTTGCTTTGATATCTTTAATATCTTTGATCCTCATACTCATTCTCTTTCTTGCATCGATCACTAGACTTCATCTTGTCTGTCTTCCTGGACTTACGTGACAGCAATCATTTTCCAATCATTCTTTATTCTCCTTCATATTCACCACCTTCTTGTAGCCAATGCTGGCAATTTGACCGAGTGAATTGGGATCTTTACTCGCATCTATCTGCTTTGAGTGAGGGTCCTTCCTAAGTCCTCCATTAATGAGCTTTTATGCATCTTCTCGACCTCAGTTTTAACCTCAGCTTGACATTCTATACTCCAAGCTTCGCGCAGAAATTCTCAGAAGTGCATACCTTGGTGGTCTCATGCTTGTGCTGGAGCATTATGTTTGAAATGCACTGCGTGGGGAAGGTATCAGTAAAATAGAACAGTGTTCATCAAGAACTGCAAGAAGCCCCTATAATGAGCTTTTACCATCCTATGGAGAGGGAGCATGGACACGGGGGTCGTCCCACAGTTACTAAAAACAACAGACATAACCCCACTTCACAAAGGGGGCAGTAAAGCAATAGTGCTCCTGTCTGTCTCAACTATTGGATCACTATGACAAGGTCCTAGATGCACTAGAAGACAAAAAGAATGCAGATGTAATATATACAGACTTTGCAAAAGCCTTCGACAAGTGTGACCATGGCGTAATAGCGCACAAAATGCGTGCTAAAGGAATAACAGGAAAAGTCGGTCGATGGATCTATAATTTCCTCACTAACAGAACACAGAGAGTAGTCGTCAACAGAGTAAAGTCCGAGGCAGCTACGGTGAAAAGCTCTGTTCCACAAGGCACAGTACTCGCTCCCATCTTGTTCCTCATCCTCATATCCGACATAGACAAGGATGTCAGCCACAGCACCATGTCTTCCTTTGCAGATGACACCCGAATCTGCATGACAGTGTCTTCCATTGCAGACACTGCAAGGCTCCAGGCGGACATCAACCAAATCTTTCAGTGGGCTGCAGAAAACAATATGAAGTTCAACGATGAGAAATTTCAATTACTCAGATATGGTAAACATGAGGAAATTAAATCTTCATCAGAGTACAAAACAAATTCTGGCCACAAAATAGAGCGAAACACCAACGTCAAAGACCTGGGAGTGATCATGTCGGAGGATCTCACCTTCAAGGACCATAACATTGTATCAATCGCATCTGCTAGAAAAATGACAGGATGGATAATGAGAACCTTCAAAACTAGGGATGCCAAGCCCATGATGACACTCTTCAGGTCACTTGTTCTATCTAGGCTGGAATATTGCTGCACACTAACAGCACCTTTCAAGGCAGGTGAAATTGCTGACCTAGAAAATGTACAGAGAACCTTCACGGCGCGCATAACGGAGATAAAACACCTCAATTACTGGGAGCACTTGAGGTTCCTAAACCTG
The DNA here is from genome assembly GCF_038502225.1 of Cherax quadricarinatus. Classification (NCBI taxonomy): domain Eukaryota; kingdom Metazoa; phylum Arthropoda; class Malacostraca; order Decapoda; family Parastacidae; genus Cherax; species Cherax quadricarinatus. The sequence goes on from NC_091387.1 coordinate 13,011,168, forward strand.
TATTCCCTGGAACACAGGAGGGAGAGATACATGATTATATACACCTGGAAAATCCTAGAGGGACTAGTACCGAACTTGCACACGAAAATCACTCACTACGAAAGCAAAAGACTTGGCAGACGATGCAACATCCCCCCAATGAAAAGCAGGGGTGTCACTAGCACGTTAAGAGACCATACAATAAGTGTCAGGGGCCCGAGACTGTTCAACTGCCTCCCAGCATACATAAGGGGGATTACCAACAGACCCCTGGCAGTCTTCAAGCTGGCACTGGACAAGCACCTAAAGTCGGTTCCTGACCAGCCGGGCTGTGGCTCGTACGTTGGTTTGCGTGCAGCCAGCAGCAACAGCCTGGTTGATCAGGCTCTGATCCACCAGGAGGCCTGGTCACAGACCGGGCCGCGGGGGCGTTGACCCCCGGAACTCTCTCCAAGGAAACTCCAGGTAATATCCACTCTATCAGTGGGCATGCAGAATTTACCTCCAACGTTGTCTCCACTCCGCTGCTCTTTCTTTACCTTCCCTTCTTGCTGATGGACCCTCCTTTAATCCAGACTGTCTCACTGACTTTTTGACAGTGACCTATTTACTACACACTCCGACGATGATGCCTCTAGCACTCTCCTCTGTCCTTTCTACCTTAGTCTCTAGCTACCCTCTGCCCCTGCACTTTCCACTATCCCTCTCCTTCTTGCCACCCATTTCCCCTACATCCTTCCCTGTCCTGCTGCACTGTATAACTCTTGCGGTTTAGTGCTTCCTTTTGATTATAATAATAGTCCCCCCTTTTATTTCTTTCCTTTTTTTCTAAAAAAACAAACAGATAGAAGTCATATAACCATAGAGTCCCTAATCCATGAACCTGCTCCCCCTGGGTCCCTTCTTGATGCCACACTCCATTCTGACCCTGCCTTGTTTTTTGACCACTCTTCGGATTCCTCTAATGCCTCTGTACCTTTTGCTAGTGGTGTTTCATCACTCACTTCAAGTACCGAGGTTTCGACTGACTCCTTTGATATGTCTCACGTCCGCTCTTCTTTGACTATGCTTTCGGCGCCTTTCCCTCTGCGGTGCAGCAATTATCAAATAGCGAGCCCATCCCATGTTGAACCAACTCAAGTCCCACTCCAAAATGCCCATGACATTTGCCTGATTATACTTCTTTGCTTCCTTCTCGTTTTACTCAGAAAAGACCAACACATATGCTCTCCCTTTCCACGCTTATTTTCAGAATGTACAATGGACTAAATTCTTTACTTTATGACCGACTTCCTCTATTGCCTATCTTTCCGACCATAACACTGGCAAGGCGCTCCTATGCCTTGTTGGTAGAGATATATCCTTTCATGCTCTCAAGAGCTGTATATTCATTATCACTGTCCAGAATGCTAACCAAGCTCATGACCTTTCTCTTCTTTCCAATATCGATACTATTCATGTCACTATCGAAAAACATTGTTTCCTCAATACTTGTAGTGGTACTGTCATTCTGCCCCATACCATTGTCCAACAGAATTTCCAGATATGTAGCAATGACATTCTGGAACAGCTGGAACTCCATGGCCTCCCAATCCTCAAAATACACACTTATGTCCTTCCTGTCCATGGGTGGAGATGATACCCTTGCAATGTAGCTCGATTAACTTTTGACTGGTGTGAACTCCCATCCTCTGTTTATATAGCAGAACATCATTTAAAAGTTCAAAAGGTGATCCCTACACTGCAACAATGTAGAAATTGCTGGCATTTTGGACATCCAGTGAAATACTGCAGGTTTATAGCCGATGACCATTCCAATACGTCTGGTAGTCTACCTCCCTCTTGCCTTAATTGTCATAAGGCTCACCCATCTTACTCTCGCCATTGCCAAGTTTACTTAAATGAGCGAGAATCTGTTGCCTCAAAGGGGCAGAAGGTTTCCCCTATGCTATGGCAGTTTCTAATTTATGCCTCCAAGGGAGACTACCACGTATTTCTGATTCTCATCTTTCTAAACATCCCCACTGCTCTGGGGTCCCATCTTCTGCAGCCTTCTCTGTGGTTACTCCTTCCATAGTCACTTCTGTCTCTTATTCTTTTGCTGTCCTGGACTCAGAAGTGGCTACGTCAACACCTCAGTCTGTTCTCACTTCTTCATGCTCTCCCTCACATGTTCTGGTACCGACAACACCTCCTACAACACCTCCCAATTGCCACTCTTCTTCATGCTCTCCCTCACACGTTCTGGTACCGACAAGACCTCCTACAAATGCCACTCTACTTCTCGGAAGACCAAAAATACCCATTGCTCAAATATCATTTATCCTCTCTTTCCTTTCTTCTGGAGTTTACCTGGAGAGGGTTTCGGGGGTCAACGCCCCCGCAGCCCGGTCTGAGACCAGGCCTCATGGTGGATCAGAGTCTGATCAACCAGGCTGTTATTGCTGGCCACACACAAGCTGACATGCAAACCACAGCCTGGTTGGTCAGGTACTAACTAGGCATCTGTCCAGTGCCTTCTTAAGGACAGCCAGGGTCTATTGGTAATCCCCCTTATGTATGCTGGGAGGCAAATAAACAGTCTTGGGCCCCAGACACTTGCTGTGTTGTCTCTCAGTGTACTCGTGGCGCCGCTGCTTTTCATTGGGGGAATGTTGCATCTCCTGTTGAGTCTTTTGCTTTCATATGGAGTGATTTTTTCGTGTGCAGGTTTGGTACCAATCCCTCCAGGACCTTCTAAGTGTATATTATCATGTATCTCTCTCACCTACATTCAAGGGAATACAGATGAAGGACTTTCAACCGTTCCCAGTAATTTAGGTGCCTTATCGTACTTATGTGTGCCATGAAAGTTCTTTGTACACTCTCCAGGTCTGCAATGTCGCCAGCCTTGAAAGGGGCTGCTAGTGTACAGCAGTATTCCAGCCTAGAGAGCACAAGCAATTTGAAGAGAATCATCATTGGCATGCATAACGGAGATAAAACACCTCAATTACTGGGAGCACTTGAAGTACCTGAACCTGTACTCCCTGGAATGCAGGCGGGAGAGATACATGATTATATACACCTGGAAAATCCTAGAGGGACTAGTACAGAACTTGCACACGAAAATCACTCACAATGAAAGCAAAAGACTCGGCAGACGATGCAACATCCCCCCAATGAAAAGCAGGGGTGTCAGTAGCACGTTAAGAGACCATACAATAAGTGTCAGGGGCTCGAGACTGTTCAACTGCCTCCCAGCATACATAAGGGGGATTACCAGTTATTACAACCCAGGAGTCAAAATGACCTGTTATCCTTGGTGTAAAGGGAACAAAATAAACACAGCGGAAAACTTTTGACTTATGTTATCCTTCACCAATTTAGAACAGAAGTATGTACACTATATACACTTAAACACTATTCATCAATTCTCACCAAAGTAATAAAGAAATCCAAACAACTACTACTCCAGCAGATTCACTGACACAAGAGATATAAAAAAGACCTGGAAAACACTCTCCCAGATTCTAGGGACCCACAAATTGAAAAAACCAAGAATATTGTCCTAACTAACCCTAATGAAACACCACTGCATCCCACTGACACAGCTAACAAGATAAACAACTTCTCAACCATAGGATCTAATCTCGCCAATAAAATCCCATGTACCAATACCCATGCCAGGGACTACCTAGAGGGGAATTTCCAAAATTCCTTCTATCTTGTACCAACTGAGCCCACGGAAGTCACCGAGATTATAAAGTCATTTAAAAATAGCTCAGGGAATCTGTTGCATGTCCCACCATTATTGTACAAGCGAGTGGCCCATGTCCTTTCGCATGTTATTTCGTTACTTTTTAACAAGTCACTAGAAACTAGTACCTTCCTGAAACTACCCAAGACAGCAAGGGTTACACCAATACATAAAGGTGGTGACCCTACAGATTTAAACAACTATAGGCCAATATTGAACTTACCATTGCTATCATACCTCACCTATGCTATCTGTGCTTGCCCTTCTCACACTATACCACTCATTTATCTATACCTCACCTATGGGTTCAACTGCAGCACGCAGTAAGAATGATCACTAAATCCCATCCCTGGCAACACTCCCCCCCCCACTCTTCATAGATCTAAACTTACTCCGTTCAGAACATCCACACTTACTACTGTGCAATCTACATCTACAGGACCTTAAATTCCAATATTAACCTTGACCTAAAATGCTTTCTTGATAGTTGTGACAGGATCCACAGACATAACACCAGACACAAACATCTCTATGACATTCCCAGTGTTCGACTAAACCTTTACAAAAATTCAATGTATTTCAAAGGACCTAAAATCTGGAACACCCTGCCTGAAAACTCTAGAACTGCAGACACATTCATCACTTTCAAAACTACAGTTAGAAAACATCTTATCTCCCTGATCCACCCCGACAACTAACTACATGATAACCACCTGGTGGTTCACAATTACACTCACTCACCCACTGACTATAAACACAGAAATACTAATCTTAATCTTAAAATAATGAATCCTAACTAGTCATAAGTTTGCCTATGATACTCCAATATAGACACTTTGTATTGTGCCAAAACAAAAGCATTCACATTGCTAAACTCACAAATTATAATGTAGTCACTTAGCCTTAATACCATAATCTGTAAGGATTTAATGTTAAGAATTAATCTAAGTCTGCCCGAAATGCCTAGCCATGCTAGGTGTCCTAGTGGCCCCCTCTGTAATTAGTATTTTATAACATGTAAACCACACAATACCCAAAACCTTTAAACCCCACATTGTAACACTTATAGAGAATAAACTTGATTTGAATTTATTTGATTTGATTTGATAAACCCTAAACTCAGAGCAAGACAGCAGACAGTTGGGCTAGCTTAGGTCCAAGACACAGGTGGACGGTAGCCCATATCCCTTCAATAAAAAAAAAAAGAGCATGGAAGGGGTTACCACAAGTAATCTAACACATCCTAACCTAATTTATAATTATTACAAATAATAGTGTTAGACCCTAGATAAAGAGTCTGCCAACATATTTTCTTTGCCGGCAATATGATTCTCAGAGTAGGCTTGCAGTCTTTTACTCCATCTCATGAGCCTTGTATTATGGTTCTTCATGGCTTTGAGATATGCTAGAGGATTGTGGTCACTGTAGACAGTGACCACCTGTGAAGTCTGTCCAATGTATATATCAAAGTGCTCCAAAGCCAGTACCAGTTCGAGCGCTTCTTTTTCAATGGTAGAGTAAGCCCTCTGATGTGGGTGGAACTTGGCAGAGTAAAAGGCTACATGCTGCAACTCCTCGTCCCTGTTTTGCAACAATACTGCCCCAGCCCCAGACTCACAAGCATCAACCTGTAATGAGAAAGGTTTGGAGAAGTTTGGAGACAAAAGAATGGGTGAAGTGCACAATAATCTTTTTGCTTTGTCAAATGCATACTGAGCAACTGAAGTCCAAATAAAGGAAACTTTGTGACTGGTAAGAGAGGTAAGAGGGGCTACAATATCTGAAAAATTCTTACAGAATCTTCTGTAAATTCCTATCTTGCCTAGGAAACGTTGAAGAGATTTCCTTTCATGTGGAATGGAAAGTCTTTAATGGCAAGAACTTTAGCAAGTTTAGGAGCAACTTTACCACTACCTACTTCATGGCCTAGAAAAGGAACAGTGGCCTGGCCAAAGAAGACTTAGATAAATTAACAGTTAAATGGGAACTCTGAAAGGTCTCAAAAAGAGCCTAAAGTCTAAATAGGTGTTGATTCCAAGTATCAGACACCACAACAATATCATCCAGGTATGCTGCCATGCCTTCAAGTCCTTTAATAGCCTGATGAATAAGTTTCTGGAATGAAGACAGGGAGTTTTTCATTCCGAATGGAGTAACTGTATATTGATAATGACCTGGAATTACGAAGGCAGACATTTCCTTCACCTTATCCATCAAAGGTACCTGACAGTAACCTTTAAGGAGATCTAACTTGGACACAAAAGTATCCTTACCCACAAAGTCGATTACATCATCCAGACGAGGAAGAGGATAAGCATCTGTAATTGTGACCTCATTCACCTTACGGTAGTCTATACACATGCGAAAACCTCCATCAGCTTTTTTAACAAGGATGCACGGTGAAGCCCATGGACTAGATGACTCCTCCACTAACCCATGCTCTAACAGAAATTCTACCTCCTGCTGAAGTAGCTTCTGCTTTTCAGGATTAGCTCTGTAGGGGGAGAGTTTAATAGGTTTAGAGTTTCCCACATCTACGTCATGATAACCTAAAGTACATTTTTTCGGCACATCCAAAAAAATATCAGGGTATGACTGTAGAAGCGCAGTTAAACTTGTTGCTTGAGTTTCAGATAGCCCCACCATTAAAGGGCTAGGGTCCTTGAGGAGGACAGAGTTTGGAAGTTTGACATTAATTTCAGAAATAGAGTGCAAAGAGTCAGAGTCGTCCTCAGAGGTAGAGGACAGAGTCATTACTGGGACTTTATCTGGTGTATGAAAAGATTTTAATTGATTAATGTGGTAAGTTTTAGTTTTTGAGGTCTTATCAAGGGGAGCTACCACATAATTTACATCAGATAATTTACTTATAATTTGCATAGGTCCCATAAATCTAGCTTTCAAGGTGTGGCCAGGTATAGGTTCCTGCACCAACACCTTGTCTCCTGGCTGGAAGGAGCAGAATTGTGCATGTCTGTCATACCTCTGTTTCATCTTATTTTGAGCTGCCTTTAGGTTAGCCTTGGCTAACTGATGTGCCACCTGGAACCTTGAAGATGGGTTGTAGAGTGTTGAGCTAACGTCTTCTCCCATCCATCCTTCTTTGAGCACCCGAAGACGACCTCATACATTGTGCCCAAAGATCAGCTCAAACGGACTATACCCTGTGAACTCCTGCGCAGTTTTCCTTATTGAGAACAGCACCAAAGGTAGTGATTCATCCCAGTCTGTAGGAAAATGCATGCAAAAATTTCTCATAATGGTTTTTAACATCTGATGGAATCTTTCCAAGGCGCCTTGGGACTGAGGATGATAGGCACTGGATAAGCTGTGAATTATCCCTAACCTAGTTAATGCTTCCTTAAATGTCTTGGCAGTGAAGTTAGTACCTTGATCACTTTGAATATATTTAGGAATGCCAAAATAAGAAGTAAATCTGGTTAAAGTTTTGAGAATAGGTTTAGTATTAATACTGCACATGGGAATTGGTTCCGGGTATCTAGTTATTCTATCCATAATGGTAAATAAGTAATGATTTCCAGACTTCGACTTAGGTAGTGGACCTACACAGTCTATGATTAATTCTGCAAAAGGTTCTCCATCAGCAGATATAGGCTGGAGAAGTGCAGGTTTAATAGAATGTCCAGGTTTCCCTACTTGCTGACATTCTCAGCAACACCGGATATGATTCTTCACATCCTGCTTTAATTTTGGCCAATAGAATTCTTTTGTGATGTGATTCTAAATAATGTTTTAGTAATTCCTAAGTGACCTCCTAATGAAGCATAATGAGCTATATTCAATATTTGAGGTCTAAATTTTGTTGGAACTACCAACCTGTCTGACAGTTGCCGGCCCTCTTATCTCCTTACCAGTCTCAGTGCAGATCAAATAGTCGTTTTTACGTTTATACTTGACCGGATGATCCAAAGAGGATTTACCCATGGCTGCCTGAAAAGAGAAATTTAAAGAAGGGTCCTTTCATTGTTCCTCCCAGAACGACAGTCCCTCGGGCGTGGAAACAGAGATATCTGGCAATCCTGCTACCTTGGAATAGGAAGGCTTGATCTGGGTCTGTTCACTTGATTAATGAGGCTCTGGCCAGTTTTCCTCGTAAAACAAAGTGGCTATTCCGAGATCGGAGTCGTCCAAGGATAGGTCAGCATTCTCGCCAGACAACCCTTGGGATGTTGCCCGAGTTATGGCCAACACCGGAGAAGAATTAATCATTATGGGTTCAGGACATACACTAGCAGTGGTAATGTTATTACCCAGTAATAACATTGCATCTTTCATGGGGAATCCCTCGGATACATGTACAGTCAAGTATCCAGTGTATTTGCACTGTACATAAATTCTATGCAAGGGGACAGAATATTTAGCTCCTCCAAATGATTCCAACAAAACAGAGGAATTTAAGGAGGTGTTCTTTGAAAAGGGTAATATTCCTTTGCTTATAAGTGAGCAATATGCTCCAGTATCTCTAAAGGTTCTGACTTCAGTTGTTTTTTTAATTTTCCTGAAAGGAAATAAGACTCTGACAGTAATAAGGGGCCATCCCTTTCTTTACTTCTTTCAGGGACATGTTACTAGGGATATTATAGATTTTCCCAATAGGTTGGAGTTTGTGGGGGCAGTTGGGACGGATGTGGAAGCAGACGACAGGCTGGCCCCTTACTCCCTGCTGACATTGCAACTGGTGTCGCTCTGGCTGTTGTCTCTCTGGATACTGTTGTCTAGTTGCACCATGTTGAGTAGTTTGTCTCTCACCAGGTGGACCATAAGTTGAGAAGCGTGGCTCACCAGGTGACTTAGTTGGCTGACGTACACGTTCTCCCTCTGGCTGGCACTTCATCCTCCAAGGTTGACGATCTCTGCTCATGTCAGGCTGTTGAAAAGAGAGATGGGACCGCTCGGACAAGGAGCGGTTAGTTTCAAAGGTATCAGCCAACCTGGCTGCCTCCAGTGCAGTGGTTAAGTCACGATCCTGCAGAAAGACTCGAACCTCTGGTCCCACAGACTTCAGCAGGTTGTCAACCAGAATAAGCTGCACAAGATCATCGAAGGTAGCAACACCACTTGCTTTATACCAGCTGGTAAAAGCTTTGGTCTGCTGTTGCACAAAATCAACCAGGGATTGACCAAGCTGTCGTGTGCTTTAAATGTTTTCCGGTACTTAGCTGGGATACAAGTATATGCTCTCAAAACTGTGGTCTTCACAACTTTATAATCAGAAAATTCAATGTCATTTAACACTGATGTAAATTCCTGTGCCTCACCAAACAATGCTGTGTGAACCAACGATGCCCAATGCTGTTCTGGCCACCTCAAGGCTCGAGCCTGATTTTCGAAAGCTTTGAAAAATTGTTCTGGTTCGGCCTCATTGAAGCGGGGAACAAAATGTACTGCTTTCTGTAAACTAAAGTCATTTACAAGATGCAAAAACTGACTTCTTTCTTTTTCCCTATCAAATTCTTCTTTTGCAAATGCTCTCTGTTCCCTAGTCTGCTCAAGATTGATTTTTGGCAGCTCAAGTGCCAATGCCAATGATTCACCCTGAGACAATCCTGCTGCAATAGTTAGTTTAATATGTTTATTATGCACCCCATACCCATCCTGTGGGCGGTAGTCAAAAGATTACAGAGGTACATAATGGGTCCAGGGACTGGACTCCAAAGTTTTGATAGCTGAGCAAGTTACAGAGGTAATGAACTCACAATTTACAAAGGTAATGAACTCCAGGTAGGTCTGGTCACAATCATGACAAGTTACAAAGGTATTTACAGATTACAGAGGTACGTAATGGGTCCAGGGACTGGGCCCCCAAAGTTTTGATAGCTGAACTAAGTACAAAGGTAATGAGCTCACAAGTTACAAAGGTAATGAATTCTGTAAGAATGGTTACTTACGTTTATACATGGCTACAATCATGAACAAATTATAGTGAGCAATTTACACTTCCACACCCGGTCACAACTGTAATGAGTTATAGGTGCAAATATTGATTGTTGAGTTACACACACACACACACACACACACACACACACACACACACACACACACACAGTTTAGTTTAATATCTTTATTATGCACCCCATACCCATCCTGTGGGGGGTAGTAAAAAGATTACAAAGGTACATAATGGGTCCAGTGACTGGACCCCAAAGTTATGATAGCTGAACTAGTTACAAAGGTAATGAACTCCAGGTAGATCTGGTCACAATCATGGCAAGTTACAGAGGTAATGAATCAGCTTCACTCCTATACATGGTTACAGTCATGAACAAATTACAAAGTAATGAACCACTGATACGTCCACACCTGGTCACAATTGTAATGAGTTATAAATACAAATATTAAGTGGATCATACACCCACACTAGCGAGCGCACACACATACACACACGAGGGCGCATGCACGGACATGTGCACACGAGCGTACAAATATATGCATACACACAAGGATGCGCACACACACACACACACCCACACACACACCAACACTCACACACCCACACCCTCACACACACCCTCACACACACCCACACACACACCCACACAGACACCCACCCACACACACACACACACACACACACACACACACACACACACACACACACACACACACACACACACACACATGGTAATGTATTATCTACAGCTAGCAAAGTCAGGGTATTTCTCCAGAATGGTCTGTAATATACCACTGTGGATAAAATACTTTGCCATTTCTTGAACATTTCTGAGTGAGTTGTTTCTAAATTCATTAATTTGATCACACTCCAGTACATAATGATGCAAGGTGTGACAATAGTCCATCTGGCAAAGTTTACATTTCGTTTGGTCTACATCTGGTGGTGGTGATTTAACCTGCCATAGATACTTGTAACCCAGCCGGAGCCAGGCAGTAGTGACATCCAAGAGTCTGCTTATCTTGTTGGATGCACCATAGACGTGTGGCTCCTCCTGCATGATGGAATGATGACAGATGGACTGACTTGTGTCAATCTCCCTAAGTCTTAAGTCAATAAAGTTCATTTGAAGTTCTTTTCGTATTATTGTTCTCAAACTGCTAACTGACAACCCAAGATTGTAATCTACTCCCTCTTTGAAAGCATACAGCTTAGCCAATTTATCAGTTCTATCATGCATCTGAAGACCAATGTGAGATGGAATCCACAGCATGTGCACTCTGACTCCACTGTCCACAATCTTACCATACCTGTGTCTGGCTTCTGACACAAGCATGCCACAATGTATACTTAATGAGTTGAGAGCATTTATGGATGACAGAGAATCAGTTACAATTAAAGTGTCAACCTTAGATACATGGGCACACTTGAGTGCAAGAAGTATGGCAAACAGTTCTGTTTGAAGGGTAGAGGCCCAGTTATTGATGCGTGCTCCAATTTCTTTATGAGAGCCATCACTCTGTGTGACAACAGCAGCACTACCAGCTGCACCAGTGGACTGGTGAACAGAATCATCAACGTAAATAATTTGTGAAAGATTGTTCTGTGTGACTAAGTTATCAATACAGCTTAAGGCATCATGTTTGGCTTCAAGACGAAGCTTTGGTTGTGATTTAAGAACAGTTTTGGGGGGAAATGGAGGAATGGTAGTTTGGAATGGGGTAATATCCCATGGAGCAGGGAAATGTCTCTGTTGTCTCACTTGATATAGATCATGTAGCTGGTTCATGCGGAGGTCGGTTCCAGTTTTTTCGATCCATCTGTAAGGATGTTCACCAGTGCTGAGGAAAGTTTGGAGGGCTTCTGTGCAGAGGTTTGAATGGGCTAGCCTAAGCATATTGACCCCAATAAGGATATTTCTTTCTGTAACACGATCTCTAATGCTTGGAATATTAAGTTCTTTCCGCATATTTAAAATTTTGGCAGTACAAGGGCATCCTAGGATGATCCTCATTGCTTCGTTTTGCAGTTTTTCAAGCCCTCCAAGCTTCCAGTCAGACACGAGTGCAAGTAGTGGCGCTGGATAATCAACCAATGATCTAATATAAGCAAGATACATCAATATAAGCAAGATACATCAATATAAGCAAGATACATCAAGAATATGAATGTGTAAATTCAAGAATTATGTGGATTAAAGTAAAGGTTGGATGCGAGAAGTGGGTCATAATAAGCATGTATGCACCTGGAGAAGAGAGGAATGCAGAGGAGAGAGAGAGATTTTGGGAGATGTTAAGTGAATGTATAGGAGCCTTTGAACCAAGTGAGAGAGTAATTGTGGTAGGAGACCTGAATGCTAAAGTAGGAGAAACTTTTAGAGAGGGTGTGGTAGGTAAGTTTGGGGTGCCAGGTGTAAATGATAATGGGAGCCCTTTGATTGAACTTTGTATAGAAAGGGGTTTAGTTATAGGTAATACATATTTTAAGAAAAAGAGGATAAATAAGTATACAAGCTATGATGTAGGGCGAAATGACAGTAGTTTGTTGGATTATGTATTGGTAGATAAAAGACTGTTGAGTAGACTTCAGGATGTACACGTTTATAGAGGGGCCACAGATATATCAGATCACTTTCTAGTTGTAGCTACACTGAGAGTAAAAGGTAGATGGGATACAAGGAGAATAGAAGCATCAGGGAAGAGAGAGGTGAAGGTTTATAAACTAAAAGAGGAGGCAGTTAGGGTAAGATATAAACAGCTATTGGAGGATAGATGGGCTAATGAGAGCATAGGCAATGGGGTCGAAGAGGTATGGGGTAGGTTTAAAAATGTAGTGTTAGAGTGTTCAGCAGAAGTTTGTGGTTACAGGAAAGTGGGTGCAGGAGGGAAGAGGAGTGATTGGTGGAATGATGATGTGAAGAGAGTAGTAAAGGAGAAAAAGTTAGCATATGAGAAGTTTTTACAAAGTAGAAGTGATGAAAGGAGGGAAGAGTATATGGAGAAAAAGAGAGAGGTTAAGAGAGTGGTGAAGCAATGTAAAAAGAGAGCAAATGAGAGAGTGGGTGAGATGTTATCAACAAATTTTGTTGAAAATAAGAAAAAGTTTTGGAGTGAGATTAACAAGTTAAGAAAGCCTAGAGAACAAATGGATTTGTCAGTTAAAAATAGGAGAGGAGAGTTATTAAATGGAGAGTTAGAGGTATTGGGAAGATGGAGGGAATATTTTGAGGAATTGTTAAATGTTGATGAAGATAGGGAAGCTGTGATTTCGTGTATAGGGCAAGGAGGAATAACATCTTGTAGGAGTGAGGAAGAGCCAGTTGTGAGTGTGGGGGAAGTTCGTGAGGCAGTAGGTAAAATGAAAGGGGGTAAGGCAGCCGGGATTGATGGGATAAAGATAGAAATGTTAAAAGCAGGTGGGGATATAGTTTTGGAGTGGTTGGTGCAATTATTTAATAAATGTATGGAAGAGGGTAAGGTACCTATAGATTGGCAGAGAGCATGCATAGTTCCTTTGTATAAAGGCAAAGGGGATAAAAGAGAGTGCAAAAATTATAGGGGGATAAGTCTGTTGAGTATACCTGGTAAAGTGTATGGTAGAGTTATAATTGAAAGAATTAAGAGTAAGACGGAGAATAGGATAGCAGATGAACAAGGAGGCTTTAGGAAAGGTAGGGGGTGTGTTGACCAGGTGTTTCCAGTGAAACATATAAGTGAACAGTATTTAGATAAGGCTAAAGAGGTCTTTGTGGCATTTATGGATTTGGAAAAGGCGTATGACAGGGTGGATAGGGGGGCAATGTGGCAGATGTTGCAAGTGTATGGTGTGGGAGGTAGGTTACTGAAAGCAGTGAAGAGTTTTTACGAGGATAGTGAGGCTCAAGTTAGAGTATGTAGGAAAGAGGGAAATTTTTTTCCAGTAAAAGTAGGCCTTAGACAAGGATGTGTGATGTCACCGTGGTTGTTTAATATATTTATAGATGGGGTTGTAAGAGAAGTAAATGTGAGGGTCTTGGCAAGAGGCGTGGAGTTAAAAGATAAAGAATCACACACAAAGTGGGAGTTGTCACAGCTGCTCTTTGCTGATGACACTGTGCTCTTGGAAGATTCTGAAGAGAAGTTGCAGAGATTGGTGGATGAATTTGGTAGGGTGTACAAAAGAAGAAAATTAAAGGTGAATACAGGAAAGAGTAAGGTTATGAGGATAACAAAAAGATTAGGTGATGAAAGATTGAATATCAGATTGGAGGGAGAGAGTATGGAGGAGGTGAACGTATTCAGATATTTGGGAGTGGACGTGTCAGTGGATGGGTCTATGAAAGATGAGGTGAATCATAGAATTGATGAGGGAAAAAGAGTGAGTGGTGCACTTAGGAGTCTGTAGAGACAAAGAACTTTGTCCTTGGAGGCAAAGAGGGGAATGTATGAGAGTATAGTTTTACAAACGCTCTTATATGGGTGTGAAGCGTGGGTGATGAATGTTGCAGCGAGGAGAAGGCTGGAGGCAGTGGAGATGTCATGTCTGAGGGCAATGTGTGGTGTGAATATAATGCAGAGAATTCGTAGTTTGGAAGTTAGGAGGAGGTGCAGGATTACCAAAACTGTTGTCCACAGGGCTGAGGAAGGGTTGTTGAGGTGGTTCGGACATGTAGAGAGAATGGAGCGAAACAGAATGACTTCAAGAGTGTATCAGTCTGTAGTGGAAGGAAGGCGGGGTAGGGGTCGGCCTAGGAAAGGTTGGAGGGAGGGGGTAAAGGAGGTTTTGTGTGCGAGGGGCTTGGACTTCCAGCAGGCATGTGTGAGCGTGTTTGATAGGAGTGAATGGAGACAAATGGTTTTTAATACTTGACGTGCTGTTGGAGTGTGAGCAAAGTAACATTTATGAAGGGATTCAGGGAAACCGGCAGGCTGGACTTGAGTCCTGGAGATGGGAAGTACAGTGCCTGCACTCTGAAGGAGGGGTGTTAATGTTGCACTGTAGTTAAAAACTGTAGTGTAAAGCACCCTTCTGGCAAGACAGTGATGGAGTGAATGATGTAGTGAACCTCAAAGCCTAGATTTTTCTTTTTCGGGCCACCCTGCCTTGGTGTTTTATCCCCTGGAATGACACGAGGCCATGATTAAGAATGTTTTGGGTGTTGGAGAATCCGGTGGTGTGTGTCATGATAATAGGCATGGCAAAAAATTAATCAAAATGTTGAAAAGGGTGGGACTAAGCACACCTCCCTGTGGGGTTCCTAATTCAAAATCTTTAGTTACACTTCTATGTCCCTGGAACAACACAGACGACTTTCTGTTGGACAGGTAACCTTTAATCCAGCGGAGAAACCATCCTCCAACATCCATTCTGGCAAGTTCACTAATGATTACATGTCGGTTGGCTACATCAAAAGCGGATTTAAGGTCAAGGAAGGTAGTGTATGAGCTGTCAGTGTGCAGAGTGAGAAAGGTGGTAATGCAATGATGCACACTCCTTCCATGCATGAAGCCATGCAACCGGGGAGACAAGAATTGCTTAATTCTGTGCATAAGACGATTAAGAATCATCCTTTCGAATGTTTTACACAAGCAGCTAGTAAGGGATATTGGGCGAAATGAGTTTTGTTGATTGGGCTTCGGAATGGGAATAATGAGGCTATTGGTCCATGATTTAGGGAGCTCCCCAGTGACATAACTCATGTTATATAATTCAAGTAAAGGATTACCTGGTACTCGACACAGCAATCTGAGTATGTTGTAAGTAATACCATCCTCACCAGGCGACGTGGAGTTGCCCTTAGTTAGTGCTGCATCAAGTTCATAATTAGTGAAAGGAATGTTGCAGTCATCTGCCTTGCTGAGCATAAAGCAAACAAGTCTCTCCCTTGCATCATATTTGTCCATTAATTTCGCCTGTGTGGTACTGGGAAGACTGTCATAGCTAGATGTAGCAGCCCAAGCACTGACTAACTCATTCGCCCTATGCAAGGGATGAGGGTGCGCGATCTGCCCAGTTCTGTTACCCTTAATTCTATTTATGTCCCTCCATGCCCGGCTAAGTGGGGTGTGAGCATTGAGACCATTGACAAATTGTTCCCAGTCTGTTTGCCGCAGCTCTGTCATACGCTCTCTGGCAGCAGCAAGGGCAGTTTGGAAGAGGCTCAGCATTTCAGGGGTACGATGGTTTCTATAGGCTAGGCCTAGTCTGCGAGCAGTACGTTTCAATGTTCGAAGTTTAGAATCATTGTAACAGGTATGGTTTTTATAGGACTTTTGATTATTATGGAAGTCATTTGGATTTAGAGTAGTAGGAGGTTTCAGAGGCGGCTCTAAGTAGTTCTGAATACTGCTCACAAGGTCATTGTTAAAAGTCTCGACAGAGGTACACTCATAGGAATTATACCAGTCAGTCACATGTGCAACAAAGTTATCATGCTGATCAGTGGGAACATTAAAACGTTTCCGTTTGAATATCCCACCAGGGAGAATAGTATTACCAATATCTAGAGAGGTTAGCCTTGGGAAATGATCAGACGCTATATCTGTTACAATGGAAGACTCACAGCTGGCAAAAGTAATGTTGAAGCCCAGGCACAGATCAAGGACACCTCCATAGATATGTGTGGGTTCAAGGTCACCTACAATTTGCACATTATCATGACTGTTTAAGAGCGACAATAGTTGATTACCATTACGATTACCAAACTGAGAGTTTCCAATGCTTTTGTGTCTTGCATTATAATCACCAATAATGAGAGTAGGTTCAGACTGAGCACAAGTTGGGAGCTCCAAGTAATTAAACTTATCAGCAGGAGCATACAAGTTAAATATGTTGAGAGCAGAGTTCCCAATATAAATCCTAACACCGTGATACTGTAGCCCCTCTGTTTTCTTATGTGCAAGAAGTTGATGGGGAAGTGATTTTTTAATATATAGAACACAAGAATTAGTAGATTTGAGATTATATGCAACAAATGATGGCAATTTAGGGGGTTGGGATTTTTCAGGGACTCTGCACTCTTGTAGACACACAATATCAATGGATTCAGTGGTTACTTTATGATGAAGGTCAGAAAATCTTTTCCTAAGTGACGCAACATTCCAACTTAAAATAGATAGTTTATACGAGTTTGGTGCCATTATAAAAGTCCCGGGATAGAATTCAATTTCTCAGCAAAATGAAAAAACTTACTAAACAGCAAACAGACATAATCAATATCAATATCATCAGTATTATCCTTGTCCATGAGTCTCTTAAGTGCACTTTCACTACGGAGACCTCTTGAGAGTTTGTTTACAGAGGTCACGGCGCTCTTTGTGAATGTATGGAAGGTGACACTATCCCTCGCACTCACCTCTCCACTTTTATTACACTCATCACTATCATCACATGTACCACTTCCCTCATCATTATGACCAGTGATACATACACCATTATCAACAACCGGGTCATCTCCACACTCAGTATCTATCAATACATTACACTCATCAATTTGACTATCATGATGGTCTTCACTGCCCTTATCATCTTCACTGTGATTGTAAACACCACTATCAGATTCATCATTTTTGTAATTATTAACACCACTGTAATCATCAGTTTGTTCATCATCACCATACTCATTTTCATAATGGCTGACAATCTGTGGGTTGATGTACTTATTTGCAACCTCTACCACCCCAGCAAGACTAGCTGACTGACAGCTGACTCAACCAGACAGGTGGTGTCAACACCAGCAGCATTACTAGTGTTGATATGGTTGAGCGAGTCACTCTGGGAGTACATCAACAGAGCACGATCACGTCTGCTGCAATAGACTGACGATTTTGCTCAGTTGATGTATCATCTTCCTCCTGCGAGAACATAGGAGTTTTATTCCTAGCTCCCGTAGAAGGAATCTGATGTGCCATCTCTTCTTCCCAAAGTTTGTCAGTGATCAGTGAATGCAGTTGTGCAGCTGTGAGAGTGCGTTCGTAATCAATGCCAGTAGAACGAGCAATTTGCCAGTAACGCTCTAGGGACAATTTAGGTAGGTTAAACAAGGTATATGCTGACACCAGACGTCTGACTCGTCTAGGTGGCATACCCCAAAGTATAAGTTATTTGCTATGCACAGTACAATTGCAGAATACCCCAACGTAACACGTTATTTGCTATTTGCTTAGCTATGCACAGTACGATTGCAGAATATGCATACAAGGTGGATACACAATAGCAAAGCTCGGGGAGGTACGTTTGTGAAACGTTGGTAGAGTGATTGAAATGTTTGGGGCAGCGACAGGCATGCATGATAATGGAGCAAAGTCAAAATTGCTCGAGGTAGGGTCCTGGGTGGGGGGGGGTTGCTTAGGCGAGGCATATGGGTGGTATGCTGTGGATAGTCTTTGGATTTGTGGGATTGTATACTTGGCGGATGTTCGGGTGGCACAGAGGGTGAGTTCAGAGATAGTGGTAGGTCAGGCCCTGGGTAAGCTTAGAGGTTTGCGGGCTGGGGAGATTACTTTGCAGCAGAGAGTGGTGGTGGTGGTGAACACACTCGTTTTTAGTAAGGTGTGGGGTGTGGCGGAGGTGTTTCCTCTGAGGTCAGTTGATATTAAAGAACTGCTGAGGAGAGTCTTTCAATCTGTCTGGGGTTATGGGAGGGCATGGTTAAAGAAGGAAGTTGTGATGATGAATGCACGGCAAGGAGGATTAGGCCTCATCCCATTGGAGTCTCGAGCAAAAGCGGTCTACGTAAAACAAAGGTTCCTCATTGCGGGTGGGGAAAAGGGTAAAAGGGTGGGAGAGGTTATTGATGTACGGAAATGGTGGCGGGGGAAGGATTTGTTGGTGTGTAAGGATATGGTGAGGTTTCTGTTGGTGGCACTGGATGTGAGGAAGATGCAGGTGCGCCATTTGGAGAAGGTGGGAGGTCATGGGATAGTGGTGCAGGGTGTGAGTAATTATCCTATGTATGATTGGCGGGGCATTTGGGAGGATTTTCGGAAGCTTCGGCTGACACCTATGGTACGGGAATTGGTTTACAGGTTTTTCATGGGGATTCTGGCATCCAAGTCAGCTTTATGTAGGATGGGTTATGTGAGTGAGGGAACTTGTCGGCGATGTGTGAAAGAGGAGACGGCATTCCATGCAGTTTATTTTTGTGAAACACTGGGAATTGTAAGGGAGTGGTTAGTGGGGGTCTTCCATCTGGTGGGGGGGCATAGCATATCGACTCTAAGGGCCTTAGCTTTTGATGTGGGAGGGGTCCCAAATGATGTTAGGAGGGCCGTTATGTATGTGGTGGCGAATTTTTTGTTTCTTTCTTGGAGAATGTGGGAGGTTCATGGGGTTTGTAGAGTGAGAGCGCTCGCAGCACGTGTCTACAGGACAGTTTGTAGAAATAGGTTTTTATATGGAAGGACTTGGATGACCAGCTTCCCTGTGGAATACCGACATCTAACTGTGAACCAATTACTGAGATTAAGGGTGGGGTGGACCGATCCTTAGTAGGCTTGTTTTTAGTGGCATTTTCTTAGGTGTGAATGGCGGGAGGTGGGGTGCATATGTGTCTGGAAGTGGAATTTGGAGTGTCTTAGTAGAGCCAATAATTAAGTATGTGTGTTTGGAGGGGGAGGGGGGTTCTGCATGGGTTCTATCATGTTAGATGGGTCAGACTCCTTCTTTTGGATAGGGTTTGATGAGTGTGTTAGTGATGGGTTTTGGATGGAGTTTTCTTTTCATGGGATCTGGAAATGGGGGCTTTTTTGTTTGCCTCTGGGTTTTTGGTTGTGTAGTAGGTTCTTTTTCATGGGTTACTAAAGAACTACAGACCGATAGCACTAACATCCCATATCTTAAAAATCTTTGAAAGGGTCCTAAGAAGCAAGATCACCACACATCTAGAAACACATCAGTTACACAACCCAGGGCAACATGGGTTTAGAACAGGTCGCTCCTGTCTGTCTCAACTATTGGATCACTACGACAAGGTCCTAGATGCACTAGAAGACAAAAAGAATGCAGATGTAATATATACAGACTTTGCAAAAGCCTTCGACAAGTGTGACCATGGCGTAATAGTGCACAAAATGTGCGCTAAAGGAATAACAGGAAAAGTCGGTCGATGGATCTATAATTTCCTCACTAACAGAACACAGAGAGTAGTCGTCAACAGAGTAAAGTCCGAGGCAGCTACAGTGAAAAGCTCTGTTCCACAAGGCACAGTACTAGCTCCCATTTTGTTCCTCATCCTCATATCCGACATAGACAAGGATGTCAGCCACAGCACCGTGTCTTCCTTTGCGGATGACACCCGAATCTGCATGACAGTGTCTTCCATTGCAGACACTGCAAGGCTCCAGGCGGACATCAACCAAATCTTTCAGTGGGCTGCAGAAAACAATATGAAGTTCAACGATGAGAAATTTCAATTACTCAGATATGGTAAACATGAGGAAATTAAATCTTCATCAGAGTACAAAACAAATTCTGGCCACAAAATAGAGCGAAACACCAACGTCAAAGACCTGGGAGTGATTATGTCGGAGGATCTCACCTTCAAGGACCATAACATTGTATCAATCGCATCTGCTAGAAAAATGACAGGATGGATAATGAGAACCTTCAAAACTAGGGAGGCCAAGCCCATGATGACACTCTTCAGGTCACTTGTTCTTTCTAGACTGGAATATTGCTGCACTCTAACAGCACCTTTCAAGACAGGTGAAATTGCCGACCTAGAAAATGTACAGAGAACTTTCACGGCGCGCATAACGGAGAAAAAACACCTCAATTACTGGGAGCGCTTGAGGTTTCTAAACCTGTATTCCCTGGAACGCAGGAGGGAGAGATATATGATTATATACACCTGGAAAATCCTAGAGGGACTAGTACCGAACTTGCACACGAAAATCACTCACTACAAAAGCAAAAGACTTGGCAGACGATGCACCATCCCCCCAATGAAAAGCAGGGGTGTCACTAGCACGTTAAGAGACCATACAATAAGTGTCAGGGGCCCGAGACTGTTCAACTGCCTCCCAGCACACATAAGGGGGATTACCAACAGACCCCTGGCAGTCTTCAAGCTGGCACTGGACAAGCACCTAAAGTCAGTTCCTGATCAGCCGGGCTGTGGCTCGTACGTTGGTTTGCGTGCAGCCAGCAGCAACAGCCTGGTTGATCAGGCGCTGATCCACCAGGAGGCCTGGTCACAGACCGGGCCGTGGGGGCGTTGACCCCCGAAACTCTCTCCAGGTAAACTCCAGGTAAACTCCAAGCAGTGACAGCTGCTCAGTATTGTGAAGAGTCCATCAGGGATGCTTTTATCAGTGGCCTGCAATCACCAATAATAAGGCAGCATTTATTAGAGAATAAAACTCTCGACTTAGCCACTGCCTTTGACCAGGCAAGAGCTCTAAATTCGGCCCAGAAGAATTCTGAAGTATACAGTACCACTCAGCCTTCTCGAGTGGTAAGTGCTGCAATTCCTGACCAAGACTCTTGCAATGAAGTTACTGTGGAACCTGCCTCAGTGACAGCAGCAGCAGGTACGGTGTGTTTCTTTTGTGTTTTTTTTAAGACATCCACGTCCAAAGTGTCCTGCTCGTGAAGCAATGTGCCATAAATGCCACAAGAAAGGTCACTTTGCTAAAGTATGTCGTGCTAATGCATCAACAAGAGCTAGTGCCTCCACACATTCCAGTGATCATGCGACACTAGCAACAGTGACTTCTGCGTCTACTCCAAATTCACTGTCAAAGGCAGTTGTGAAAGTATTCATCAAAGGAACAGAAGTAGATGGTCTTATTGATAGTGGCAGCTCAGAGAGTTTCATCAACCTTGACTTAGTTAAACGGCTCTCCTTGACTCTACATCACTCCTCAGGTACCGTTTCCATGGCATCAACATCTCTCTCTATTCAGACCTTAGGGTTTTGTAAGGTAAATCTCAGAGTTAATGGAAAGGATTATCAAGATGTACATTTAGCTATTCTGCCACAACTGTGCTCTGATGTTATCCTTGGTCAGGACTTTCAGAAGCTGCATGGTAGTGTCACCTTAACATATGGAGGTGAACTGCCTCCTCTTGTTGTCTGTGGACTTAGCTGTTTGCAAATCTTACCGCGGATTGCCATCCTATATCAGCTAAGTCACGCTGCTATTCTTATGAGGATCAGATGTTCATTGAGAAAGAAACTCAGAGGCTGCTGAAGGAGGGTATTATAGAACCGAGTAATTCCCCTTGGCGTGCACAGGTTGTTGTTGTTGTTAAAGATGATTATAGGAAACGGAGACTGGCTATCGATTACTCTGAGACAATCAACAAATTTACACTTCTTGATAGCTACCCTCTACCTCGAATTGATGATACAGTGAACAAAATTGCTCAGTACTATGTGTTTAGCACAATTGATCTACAGAGTGCCTATCATCAAGTCCCTATAAGGAATGAAGATAAACCATACACAGCATTTCAGGCTAGTGATGGCCTGTATCAGTTTACCAGAGTCCCTTTTGGAGTCACCAATGGGGTAGCCTGCTTCCAACGAATTATGGATTCACTCATTCAGGAAGAGCAACTCATGGGAACTTATGCGTATTTAGATAACGTTACCATTTGTGGCAAGACCCAGGAGGAACATGATGCAAACCTTGATAAGTTTTTGGAAGCCGCCAAGAAGAAAAATATCAGTTACAATGAGGAAAAGTGCACTTTTTCAACTAAAAGGCTTAGCATCCTTGGTTATGTAGTGGAAGGAGGTTCAATATTCCCAGACCCTGAACGACTATGACCTCTATGAGAACTTACAATGCCTCAAGACAAAAAATTATTCCGAAGAACTCTTGGTCTCTTTGCTTATTACTCACAATGGATCTACAACTATTCAAGTAAAGTCTGCCCATTGAGTGCTACCACATTTCCTGTGACAAAGGAAGCAGAAGCCGCTTTCCATACTCTCAAACAGGACATTGAAAACTCAGTAGTTCAAGCCATTGATGAGTCCCTACCATTCGAAGTGGAAACGGATACATCTGACATTGCCATTGCTGCAGTCTTATCTCAGGCAGGACGACCAGTAGCCTTCTTTTCGAGAACTTTTCAAGGATCAGAGAAATGATACGCTGTTGTAGAAAAGGAAACCCAGGCCATCATAGAAGCAGTTCACCACTGGAGGCATTATTTAACTGGTAGACATTTCACCATAAGGACTGACCATAATGCAATTACTAGTGAGAGACTAGTGCTATTTTTAATTTGTATTTTTATATTATTAGATTAAACCTATTGTACTATAGCTCATTCTAGCTCAAAACATAGACTCCACAAAAGTCATTATTAGACCTTAGTGCAATTACAAGTGAGAGTCTTGTTCTATTTTTAATTTGTATTTTTATATTACTAGTTTATACCTAGTTGTACTTTAGTTCATTCCAGCACAACACATAGACAACATCAACTTCATTATGTGTAGTAGTGACTATACCCTACATGACCAAAATACTCTAGCTATATACTTGTCCAAACTTCCTACCACCACAGATATCAGCACTAGAACTCAACACACAACTCAGGATATAAATAACCATAATTTAAAACCTAGAAGATGATTGATCACGTTGACCCTGATCTAAGCCTCCATAATCTGACACCCAATCAAAACCTATTGGAAAGTAACTGCCTTTATTACACAGCATCACAAGCCACCACTATCCTAAACAATGCTAAAAGTCTATCAGTACTTAACTACAACATCAGGTCCTTAAGCAAACACTATGATGACCTCCTAGCACTCCTTGAATCACTAAAGACACCCTTCTCCTGCATTATTCTTACTGAGACCTGGCTTAAGCAGGACACAATAGATATCTACCCTCTACCAGGATACACAGCAATTCGCAACTGCAGACCAAACCAAGTTGGGGGTGGTATTGCAATCTATTACTCTAACCATTTATCTTGTCTTAGCACCACTTGCTTTAGTGATGAATATGGGGAATACATTTTTGCTAATTTTACCGTAAAAAAACTTAAGACGCCTATAACAATCGGTGCCATTTACCGGATACCTCACACGAACATCCCAAATTTCAGTGAGAAATTAAAGTCACTAATAACAAACAGACAAATGAATAAGCACCACCTTCTCTTAGCTGGAGACTTCAACATCAACCTTGGCTTACTAGATGATCAGCCTGTAACTGATTTCATCAACAATATGAACAACACACTTCTCATACCAACAATAACTAAACCAACCAGGCTCACTGAGACAAGTGCAACCATAATAGACCACATATGGACCAATATACTAGCCCCCCTTAAATTAGGGATAATCGCAGATAGCACTACAGACCACTACCCTACCTTCCTCCTGACAAACATTAGTAAACCACCACTTGAATACAACAAAGTCTCATTTAGACTCCATGACGAGGCCTCAGTAAGGAAGTTCACAGCTGACCTAGAGACTGATGATTGGCCTACAGAATTCTCCAAGGCCAATGGTATTGATGACTGGACAGACATTTTTCTTAACAAATTACTTAGACTATACAACGAACATTGTCCTATAAAAACAAAACAGATCACAAACAAACGGCTTGGTTGCCCATGGCTAACCAGCACCATTCTGAAATCCATTGACAAGAAACACCAATATGAAAAGCAATATAGACAGGGCTTAATTCACAAAGATATTCTTAAACATTATTCATCAGTTCTCACCAAAGCAATAAAGAAAGCCAAACAACTATACTACTCCAGTAGATTCACAGACACTAGAGGAGATATAAAAAAGACCTGGAAAACACTCTCTCAGATTCTAGGGACCCACAAACAGAGAAAAACCAAGAATATTGTCCTAACTAAACCTAATGAAACACCACTACATCCCACTGACACAGCTAAGAAGATAAACAACTTCTTCTCAACCATAGGATCTAATCTCGCCAGTAAAATCCCACATACCAATGCCCATGCCGGGGACTACCGAGATGGGAATTTCCCTAATTCCTTCTATCTTGCACCAACTGAGCCCACGGAAGTCACTGAGATTATAAAGTCACTTAAAAATAACTCGGGGAATCTGTCTCATGTCCCACCATTACTGTACAAGCGAGCGGCCCATGTCCTTTCGCATGCTATTTCATTACTTTTTAACAAGTTACTAGAGACTAGCACCTTCCCGGAACTACTCAAGATGGCAAGGGTTACACCAATACATAAAGGTGGTGACCCTACAGACTTAAACAACTATAGGCCAATATCTAACTTACCATTGCTATCCAAAATCTTTGAGAAACTCGTGCACAGGAGACTGTATTCATTTATAACGGCTCAAAACATACTCAACCCCTGCCAGTTTGGATTCAGGAAAAATAAAAGCACTAATGATGCAATCATAAAAATGCTAGATCTGCTTTACACAGCATTGGAAAATAAGGAATATCCACTAGGAATTTTTATTGACCTAAGAAAAGCTTTTGCCACAGTAGACCACGACATCCTACTCCAAAAACTTGATCATTACGGTATAAGAGGCCACGCGCTTGCTTATTTCAAATCTTACATTACTAATAGGTATCAGTACGTCACCATTAAAGACACAGCATCAGCAACATGGCCACTTGATACTGGAGTTCCGCAGGGAAGTGTCCTTGGTCCCCTGCTCTTCCTCATATACATCTATGACCTTCCAAACGTATCCCAACACCTGAAACCCATTCTCTTTGCTGATGACACGACTTATGTCATCTCTCACCCTATTCTTGCCACCCTCAACACCATTGGCAAAATGCCCTTCTCACACTATACCACTCACTTATTTATCCATACCTCACCTATGCTATTTGTGCTTGGGGATCAACTGCACTGAATGAGGAGCTGATTAAAATATCGACTTGGATGACAGCCAATAAACTTACGCTTAACACTGACAAAACCTACTATATTATGTTTGGTAGCAGAGCAGGAGATGCACAAATTAACATTAAGATTGACAACACTCTTAATTACCAGAAATAATGGGGGCAAATTCCTAGGCTTATACCTTGACAGCAACCTGAATTTCAGCACCCATATCCAGCATATAACCAAAAAAGTATCCAAAACGGTTGGGATCCTCTCCAAGATACGATACTACGTGCCGCAAAATGCCCTTCTCACACTATACCACTCACTTATTTATCCATACCTCACCTATGCTATTTGTGCTTGGGGATCAACTGCAGCAACACACCTAAAGCCAATAATAACCCAACAAAAAGCTGCAGTAAGAATAATCACTAAATCCTATCCCTGGCAACACACCCCCCCCCCACTCTTCATAGACCTAAACTTACTCCCAGTTCAGTACATCCACACTTACTACTGTGCAATCTACATCTACAGGGCCTTAAACTCTAATATCAACCTTGACCTAAAATGCTTTCTTGATAGTAGATGAATATTCAAGGTTTCCCTTTGTATTCCCCTGTGCAAATATGACTGCTTCAACTGTTATTAGTTGTCTTTCACAGTTGTTCTCTATTTTTGGTATGCCAGCTTATATCCATTAAGACGGGATCCTCGTTCATGAGTAATGAACTTCAGGAGTTTTTGTCTAGCAAAGGTATTGCCTGCAGTAGAACAACAAGATACAACCCTCAAGGCAATGGTCAAGTGGAGCGGTTCAATGGTACTATATGGAAGGCAGTTACAATGACATTGAAGTCGCGCAATCTACCTGTTCAACACTGGCAAACTGTCCTACCTGATGCTCTTCACTCTATTAGATCATTGCTGTGCACAGCTACTAATGCAACCCCTCATGAAAAACTCCTCAACTATTCAAGTCATTCCTCTACGGGAGCCTCCATGCCCACTTGGTTATGTCATCCTGGACCCGTTCTCCTGAAGAGTCACCGTAGGATGAACAAGACGGATCCTTTAGTGGAAGAGGTAGAGCTCCTGCAAGCTAATCCACATTACACCCACATTCGCTACCAAAATGGTGAAGAGACTACAGTATCTACAAGACATTTAGCCCCAGTTGAAATCCCCATTAGTGTGGAATCTCAAGATACACCAATAGATGTGAAAGATGCTTCATTTTCTCCTGGAAAGCCCCTTGAGACTACCCCTACGGAAATAGAGGATTCTGCTCCAGCAGTTAGTCAAACCCCGCTGGAAAATATTGAACCTGGTGAAGAGGCTCAAGGGCTACGAAGGTCGGGACGTATACGTCGTCCACCTAACAGTTTGGGGGATTACTGTCTCTGATATTTTAGAAGGGGGAGATTGTAGTGATACTGCTCCTGTGGGGATCAGCAGCAGGATAATACTGCACCACCTCTCGGGGCCCTTAACAACAACAACAGTTTGGTGTGTGTCATGGGTGCAAACACATGGTGTGTGATTCTCTTCTCTTCTATCCCTATATTAGTGATGCAGATTACATGGTGAGTTTAAATATGTGGCCTGTAGTTATAACTTTTCTCTTGACATATGCAAGACATCACCATCCCTGTAGAAGCCGTTATTAGATGTACTAGTCATTATATTTTGTTGTTGCAGAAGTACTATAAAGATTCTATGTTCAGTAAAGCCTAGAGATAAGGCCTGTGTTTCTATCACAACAAGTACAAAACAAATTCTGGCCACACAATAGAGCGAAACAGCAACGTCAAAGACCTGGGAGTGATCATGTCGGAGGATCTCACCTTCAAGGACCATAACATTGTATCAATCGCATCAGCTAGAAAAATGACAGGATGGATAATGAAAACATAAGGGGGATTACCAACAGACCCCTTGCAGTCTCCAAGCTGGCACTGGACAAGCACCTAAAGTCGGTTCCTGACCAGCCGGGCTGTGGCTCGTACTTTGGTTTGCGTGCAGCCAGCAGCAACAGCCTGGTTGATCAGGCTCTGATACCCCAGGTGGCCTGGTCACAGACCGTTCTGTGGGGGCGTTGACCCCCAGATCTCTCTCCAGGTAAACTCCAGGTAATTTGGGTGTTATATGCCATTCAAGAGTATGCAAAAATGGCATATAACACCCAAATTACCTGGAGTTTACCTGCAGAGAGATCCTGGGGTCAACGCCCCCGCAGCCCGGTCTGTGAGAGGCCTCCTGGGGGATCAAAGCCTGATCAACCAGGCTGTTACTGCTGGCTGCACGCAAACCAATCTACGAGCCACAGCCCGGCTGGTCAGGAACCGACTTTAGGTGCTTGTCCAGTGCTAGCTTGAAGACTGCCAGGGGTCTGTTGGTAATCCCCCTTATGTATGCTGGGAGGTAGTTAAACAGACTCGGGTCCCTGACACTTATTGTATGGTCTCTTAACGTGATAGTGACACCCCTGCTTTTCATTGGGGGGATGTTGCATCGTCTGCCAAGTCTTTTGCTTTTGTAGTGAGTGATTTTCGTGTGCAAGTTCGGTACAAGTCCCTCTAGGATTTTCCAGGTGTATATAATCATGTATCTCTCCCATCTGCATTCCAGGGAATACAGGTTCAGGAACCTCAAGCGCTCCCAGGAATTGAGGTGTTTTATCTCCGTTATGCACAAAGTGAAGGTTCTCTGTACATTTTCTAGGTCAGCAATTTCACCTGCTTTGAAAGGTGCTGTTAGTGTGCAGCAATATTCCGGCCTAGATAGAGTGTCATCATGGGCTTGGCCTTCCTAGTTTTGAAGGTTCTCATTATCCATCCTGTCATTTTTCTAGCAGATGCGATTGATACAATGTTATGGTCCTTGAAGGTAAGATCCTCCGACATGATCACTCCCAGGTCTTTGACGTTGGTGTTTCGCTCTATTGTGTGGCCAGAATTTGTTTTGTACTCTGATTAAGATTTAATTTCCTCGTGTTTACCCTATCTGAGTAATTGAAATTTCTCATCGTTAAACTTCATATTGTTTTCTGCAGCCCACTGAAAGATTTGGTTGATGTCCGCCTGGAGCCTTGCAGTGTCTGCAATGGAAGACACTGTCATGCAGATTCGGGTGTCATCTGCAAAGGAAGACACGGTGCTGTGGCTGACATCCTTGTCTATGTCAGATATGAGGATGAGGAACAAGATGGGATTGAGTACTCTGCCTTGTGGAACAGAGCTTTTCACCGTAGCTGCCTCAGACTTTACTCTGTTGACTACTACTCTCTGTGTTCTGTTAGTGAGGAAATTATAGATCCATCAACCGACTTTTCCTGTTATTCTTTTAGCACGCATTTTGTGCGCTATTATGCCATGGTCACACTTGTCGAAGGCTTTTGCAAAGTCTGTATATATTACATCTGCATTCTTTTTGTCTTCTAGTGCATCTAGGACCTTGTCGTAGTGATCCAATAGTTGAGACAGACAGGAACGACCTGTTCTAAACCCATGTTGCCCTGGGTTGTGTAACTGATGGGTTTCTAGATGGGTGGTGATCTTGCTTCTTAGGACCCTTTCAAAGATTTTTATGATATGGGATGTTAGTGCTATCGGTCTGTAGTTCTTTAGTAACCCATGAAAAAGAACCTACTGCACAACCAAAAACCCGGAGGCAAACAAAAAAGCCCCCATTTCCAGATCCCATGAAAAGAAAACTCCATCCAAAACCCATCACTAACACACTCATCAAACCCCATCCAAAAGAAGGAGTCTGACCCATCTAACATGATAGAACCCATGCAGAACCCCTGTCCCCCTCCAAACACACATACTTAATTATTGGCTCTACTAAGACACTCCAAATTCCACTTCCAGACACATATGCACCCCACCTCCCGCCATTCACACCTAAGAAAACGCCACTAAAAACAAGCCTACTAAGGATCGGTCTACCCCACCCTTAACCTCAGTAACTGGTTCACAGTTAGATGTCGGTACTCCACAGGGAAGCTGGTCATCCAAGTCCTTCCATATAAAAACCTATTTCTACAAACTGTCCTGTAGACACGTGCTGCGAGCGCTCTTAAAAAAAAGAGCAGGTAAGAGCAGCATGCCAAAGCCACTTATATGCATAGCATTACGGGCTGGCTTACAATTAACTTAAGATTAACTAAGCAATGATGAAATCAGTGATAAGACATTATTGTAAACAGATAACTATAAAATACAAATGAGTATTACAAAGACAGGTCATATGGTTGCATGCATTGCTGTTCATTCAGTAGAATGGAGTATTCTGTTAGGTAGTGTATTTAAAAAAAATAACAAAGTTAGGTTTAACATTTGTGTGATATAATTGTGAATAACATTTAGGATATACAATTTATATGGTTCAGTTATTCAGTATTTATTTGGTTTTGAGTGAGTAAGTGAACTTTGAGAAGAGACTTGAATTTATAAACAGGTAGTGTTTCTTTTATATTTACAGGTAATGAATTCCAGATTTTAGGGCCTTTTATGTGCATTGAGTTTTTGCATAGCGTGAGATGGACACGAGGAACATCAAAGAGTGATCTGTGCCTTGTATTATGGTCATGTGTTCTGTTGAGGTTGGCAAGGAGATGTTTGAGGGGAGGGTTAATATCAGAGTTAAGTGTTCTATGTATGTAATAAGTGCAATAATAAGTATGGATGTTTTGTATGGTGAGTAGGTTGAGTGTTTTGAATATTGGTGGAGTGTGCTGCCTGTATTGAGAATTTGTTATCATTCTAACTGCAGCCTTTTGTTGGGTAATTAGTGGTCTGAGATGGTTAGTTGTTGTTGAGCCCCATGCACAAATTCCATAGGTAAGATAGGGGTAAATAAGAGAGTGATAGAGGGCCAGGAGGGCTGACTGTGGAACATAGTACCGTATCTTCGATAGTATGCCTACAGTCTTGGAAATTTTCTTAGAAATTTGTTGTATATGTGTATGAAATTTGAGTCTATTATCGAGGTGGATTCCTAAGAATTTTCCCTCTGTTAGCTTTGTGATAGGTGATCCGTTTATCGTTATGTTAAGAGGTACATCTGTAGCTCTGCTACCAAACTGAATGAAGTAGGTTTTGTCAATGTTTAGTGTAAGTTTGTTAGTCCTCATCCAGGTAGATATTTTCTGTAATTCGGTGTTTACAGTATTGGCTAGCGTGACTGGGCTCGGGTGAGAGAAGACGTATGTGGTGTCATCTGCAAAAAGTGTGGGTTTGAGTAATTGCGAAGCATTTGGTAGGTCATTTATGTATAGAAGAAAGAGAAGAGGGCCAAGGACACTTCCCTGTGGGACACCAACTGTAATTGGTTGTGCGGAAGAGCTTGCCCCATTTGCGTACACATATTGGCTTCTGTTGCTGAGGTAAGACTTGAGGTAGTTGAGGGAGTGCCCCCTAATACCATAGTGTGACAATTTTACGTGGAGCAAGTCATGGTCAACTGTATCAAAAGCTTTACGTAAGTCAATGAAGATCCCCAGTGGGACTTCTTTTTTCTCTATTGCAGTGTATATATGTTCTAGCATGTGTATAATAGCATCATTAGTATTTTTATTAGGCCTGAATCCAAATTGGCAGGGGTTGAGAATGTTATGGGAGATGAGGTAGGAGTAGATTCGTTTATGAATTAATTTTTCGAAGATTTTTGAGAGAGGGTGTAAATTGGATATTGGCCTATAGTTATTCAACTCTGTTTGGTCTCCTCCTTTATGGATCGGGGTGACCCTTGCTATTTTGAGAACTGTAGGGAAGGTGGAGGATTCAATGGATTTGTTAAAGAGTGTTGCAATGATTGGTGATAGTACTTGTGACGCTTTTTTGTATATAAAGGGTGGTAAGGTATTTAAATCTCCTGCCTTGTTTTTCAGTGTGTTGATAATAAGGGAGACTTCGTATGGGTTAGTCGGAGCTAGGAACAGTGTGTTCGGGTAGTTGCCAGTGAGGTAGTCATTTGGTGGGGTATCTGAGCTTGGGATTTTATTGGCAAGGTTTTGACCTATAGTGGAGAAGAAATCATTGAGTCTGTTTGCTGTTTCTGTTGGTGGGAGTTGGGGTTCATCTGATTTTGCTAATTTTATTTCGCTATGTCGTGATATCTTTTTTGTTCCCAGAATTTCTGATAGGGTCTTCCAGGTCTTTTTTATATCACCTCGTAAGTTGGATAATCTGTTCTCATAATACAATTTTTTTGCCCTTCTTATCAGGCTGGTTAGGATTGACGAGTAACGTTTTGTTTGGTCTCTGGTTATGTGACCCATTCTGTACTGTTTTTCATATCGGTGTTTTGTATTTATGGATTTGAGAATGCTGGGTGTTAGCCAGGGACTGTTCAGTCTCTTAGCTGTCATCTGTTTAGTTTTTTTTAGGGCAGTGCTTGTTATAGAGGTATTGGGTCTTTTTTAGAAAATTATGAAAACATTCGTCAGTATCTGTATAGATTTCTAGCTCAGTGTGCCAGTCAATGTTTGCTACTGCTGTTGTGAAGTTATTAATGGCTGCCTCATTGTGAAGTCTGAAGGTGACTTTAGTAGTGTCTTGGGGTATTTTACCAAGAGTTGTTATGAGGAAAGTAGGGTAGTGGTCTGTGGTATTATCTGTAATTATGCCTGATTTTAAAGGGGATATGGTGTTGGTCCAGATGTGGTCAAGTAGGGAAACACTAGTCTCTGTAACTCTTGTAGGTTTTGTTACTGTTGGTAGCAACATGCAGTTACTCATAGTGTTTGTGAATTCAGTAACGTGTGGGTCCTGGTCTTGCAGGAGATTTATATTGAAGTCACCTGAGAGTAGTAAGTGATCTTTGTTCATGCGTGCATCAGTTATCATACTTCCTAGGTTTTGACTAAATTGGCTAATGTTTGATTGTGGAATTCTGTAGATGTTTATCACTGTGAGAGGTTTTTGTAGGTATTTGGATTTGAATTTAGCTATTATATATTCCCCATGTTCATCCCTTGTGCAAGTATTAGTGATACATTCTAGTTGGTCTGAGTAGTATATAGCTGTGCCACCCCCTTGTTGGTCTGGCCTACAGTTGTGTATGGCTGTGTAACCAGGAATGGCATAGACATCTGTAGTATCAGGCTTTAGCCAGGTTTCAGTTAGTGTAATGATGGACATATTGGCATGCAAGGAATTTAGTAATGCTAGGAGGTCATCATAATGCTTGCTTAAAGATCTGATATTGTAGTTAAAGATAGTTATGTTGTTGTTGGCTCTGAGAAGTGCCTTTGATTGTTCTGCTGTGTAGTAATTACAGTAACTGTTTGAATCATTTAAGTCATTAAATAAGAGGTTGGTATCAGGATCAATGCTTGTAATCATAAGATTTGTAGTGAATCTATAGTTAGAATTAAGTAAAAAATAAAGTAAATATTCTAAAGCTAAAAAAAAAAAAATAGCACCTGAATTATTTAACAAATGTAAAAAATAATGAGCTAAGGTAGTTTTTTAAAGCTAAAATAAAGGAGACAATATAAAAGGGACTAAAATAATTTGTGGTGAACAAATAAAGTGATGATCAAATAATGGAGCTTGGGAATATGATAGTAGGTAGTAATTTAAAGGTAATTCTTTAGGGTTAGAATTATAATATAAGATTATAATATAAAAGGGACTAATATAAGTTGTGGTGAACAATAAAGTGGTAATCAAATAAATGAGCTTTGGAGTATAATGGCAAAATAGTGAACTTATTAACTTTAGCACCTGAGAATAGCACCTTGATTAGTTTAACAATTGCGAATATATGATCTAAGGTAGTTATATAAAGCTAAAATAAAGGACAAAAAAATATATAAGGGACTACAATTAAGTAATGGTAAACAAGTTAAATGGACAGATAGTCACTATGAGATAATATTGGTTTAGGAGTAAGATCTGATTTGTAATATTAAATAAGTTGAGCAGTTTATTGCACAATAAAAAGTAAAAAAAAAATGAGGTAGTTGGTACTAGCTAGCAAAAGATAGTTTTGGTACTTGCAAAAAAGTAATTGGAATATACACTAATTGCACACACAATAAAAAGTGACTAAAAAAACAAGTAGTGGTAAACAAAATTAAATGGACAGGTAAGAACAATGAATAATGGTAATGTCTTGGTTATAATATGATAGTAAGATGGTAGACAGGTACAAAGGATAATATAAAGGTTGGAGTTGAATATACAAACTTGAAAATTTGGCAACAAAATGTTATGGGAAGTATAAAATAATGTTTAATGTACAAAAGTAAAATTGACTGGTAGTAAATATGGTGTTTAATAAAATTTTAGTAAGTAATAATGATTACAAAAAAAGTGAAAAAGTAATGTTTATTTCATTCAATATTGCACTGGTAGTTATACTAGAGGTTATATGGCAGTACAAGGTAATTAAGAGTACTCTAAGATAGTAAATGTGGTATAAAACAGGTAAAGGTAATTAGACAAGTAATGGTTATTAAATGTCAAAAATGTTAAGAGTAAATTGAAATTATAGTAAAAATGATAATTATTAATTTTAGTAGGTAATATCAATTGATAGTATTTAAAAAAAATATGAGGTAGTAATATGGACAGAGAAAGTATCAATTCAGCTAATGTTTAAGCAAACAATAGTAAATAAGAAAATTACATAAGGTGACTTATGCTTACTAGTAAAATCACAAAATGAGGTAGTTGATTATTTAAATACTAAGAGATTGTACAATGAAATTTGAACAATAATGGAGCAAAACATACACTACACTACGTAGGCTTTTAAGTTGGACATTGTTTAGTTATTCTCTGTAAGATTAGTATCCCTGAGAAATCGTGATAGATCATTCTCGTTCGTGATTGTGTACAGTTGACCTACATTTGTTTTCCTAACAAGAATTTTCCCATCCCGTGTGAAGCATTGGTGTATTGTGTCGTTATTCTCCCGCTTAAGTTTTCTGACTCTATACAGGAGGTTCTGACGTTTTTTGGTAAGACACTCGTTTATGTATACCTCTTTCTTTACTTTAATAGATGCAATAATTAAGTCTTTTTTCCTGTCATGTGAGTGGAATCTAAGCATAACACTTTTTCTACCATGGGATCCTAGTAACCTGGCTTCTTTTATTTCAGACTCTGGTACAATAACACTTGTTTGGTCCTTTATGATCTGCAGAGTAATTTCTTTACTGTTTGTTTGGTTCATATCACTGGGAAAAAGTGGACTGTTAACTATTACTGCGTCCGATAGTTTATCTTGTTCAGTTTTATCTTCTTGGAGAGCAAAGTAGTCGCTGAACTGGTTATCTAAGTTGTTCTTCCATTCTTTTACTGCTTCTTCAACCTTTGTATTAAGAGATATTATTTGTTGGGTATGGCTATCTATGACTGTTTGGATGGTCTTGCCACAGTTTGTCATTCCTGGTGTTGATAACTTTTGTTCAAGACTGAGGATTTTGTTCTCGAGTTGTGTCATCCTGGTGTCTTGTTTTGTTAGCGTCTCTCGAAGATTCATATTTTCAATAACTAAGTTGGAGATGCATGACTTTAGGGTATCTGGATCGTTGGTCATACCTGAGAGACTACTTGGTAGGTTGAATCCGGGGAAGAGAGGGGAGGATGGGCTGGTGGCAGCCATGTTTGTTGTTATTGTTGTGGTGTCGCCTTGAGTGGTGGTGAGTGGGGTGGTTGCTGGGCCGGCGTCCTCCTGACTACACTTGTTGAATAGTTGATTTTTCGGCGTTTTCTTGCTGGCCTTGGTGCTGTTTCCTCTTAGATTGCGCCTCATAATACTACAGGAATTGTTGTAGTTAAGAAGAAGTTGTAGTTATACAAAGCTTAGGGTTACGTTGTTCGGCTGGCAGCGGGGTGTTGCTTTCGGTTTGTGGGCAGTCTTCCTTTGATCTCTATTATGTTCGATTTGTAGGTTTCACTGTTGGTAATCTTTGGTCATTCTGGGTGCTACGTTGGGTAGTGCAGTTTTGCATGTAACTAGGTCATCATAGGAGCATTGGTAGCTCTGATAGTTGGAGAAAAGTACGGAGCTTGGAGGTCGCTGCTGCCGCTGCCGCTAAATATCATCAACAAACCCCATGAACCTACAAACCCCATGCCGCTTCAAGTAAAGAAACGATAAAAAATCCGCATAACGGCCCTCCTAACATCATTTGGGACCCCTCCCACATCAAAAGCTAAGGCCCAGTGTGCTGGAAGACCCCCACTAACCACTCCCTTACAATTCCCAATGTTTCACAAAAATAAACAAAAATAAAAATAAATAGCAAATAATATTGTTGCAATAATAACACCAGGAGGCACCTCTGATGAAAACTCACACTCACACGAGCTTTTAAATCTCTGCACAAAATTCAATTTAAACCAGCAAATAATAGAGCCTACTAGACTGGAGAATACACTAGACCTCATCTTCACTAACAATGATGATCTGATAAGAAATGTCACCATATCAAAAACAATATACTCAGATCACAACATAATTGAGGTTCAGACATGTATGCGCGGAGCCCCAGACCGACATAATGAGACTAGTCACGAGGGAGCATTCACCAAATTCAACTTCAATAACAAAAACATAAAGTGGGACCAAGTAAACCAAGTCCTAACCGATATAAGCTGGGAAGATATACTAAGCAACACAGACCCCAACTTATGCCTAGAACAGATTAACTTGGTGGCACTCGATGTATGCACAAGGCTTATTCCTCTAAGAAAAAGGAGGAGTAGATGTAAAATAGAAAGAGACAGGCGCTCCCTTTACAGGCGACGGAAAAGAATAACAGAGCGGCTAAAAGAGGTCAATATATCTGAAATGCGTAGGGAGACACTGGTCAGAGAAATAGCAAGCATCGAACTTAAGCTAAAGGAATCTTATAGGAGTCAGGAATCGCGGGAAGAACTAAAAGCCATAAATGAAATCGAAAGAAACCCAAAGTATTTCTTCTCCTATGCCAAATCAAAGTCGAGAACAACGTCCAGTATTGGGCCCTTACTTAAACAAGATGGGTCCTACACAGATGACAGCAAGGAAATGAGTGAGCTACTCAAGTCCCAATATGACTCAGTTTTTAGCAAGCCGCTAACCAGACTGAGAGTCGAAGATCAAAATGAATTTTTTATGAGAGAGCCACAGAATTTGGTTAACACAAGCCTATCTGATGTTATCCTGACGCCAAATGACTTCGAACAGGCGATAAATGACATGCCCATGCACTCTGCCCCAGGGCCAGACTCATGGAACTCCGTGTTCATCAAGAACTGCAAGAAGCCCCTATCACGAGCCTTTTCCATCCTATGGAGAGGGAGCATGGACACGGGGGTCGTCCCACAGTTACTAAAAACAACAGACATAGCCCCACTCCACAAAGGGGGCAGTAAAGCAACAGCAAAGAACTACAGACCGATAGCACTAACATCCCATATCATAAAAATCTTTGAAAGGGTCCTAAGAAGCAAGATCACCACCCATCTAGAAACCCATCAGTTACACAACCCAGGGCAACATGGGTTTAGAACAGGTCGCTCCTGTCTGTCTCAACTATTGGATCACTACGACAAGGTCCTAAATGCACTAGAAGACAAAAAGAATGCAGATGTAATATATACAGACTTTGCAAAAGCCTTCGACAAGTGTGACCATGGCGTAATAGCGCACAAAATGCGTGCTAAAGGAATAACAGGAAAAGTCGGTCGATGGATCTATAATTTCCTCACTAACAGAACACAGAGAGTAGTCGTCAACAGAGTAAAGTCCGAGGCAGCTACGGTGAAAAGCTCTGTTCCACAAGGCACAGTACTCGCTCCCATCTTGTTCCTCATCCTCATATCCGACATAGACAAGGATGTCAGCCACAGCACCGTGTCTTCCTTTGCAGATGACACCCGAATCTGCATGACAGTGTCTTCCATTGCAGACACTGCAAGGCTCCAGGCGGACATCAACCAAATCTTTCAGTGGGCTGCAGAAAACAATATGAAGTTCAACGATGAGAAATTTCAATTACTCAGATATGGTAAACACGAGGAAATTAAATCTTCATCAGAGTACAAAACAAATTCTGGCCACAAAATAGAGCGAAACACCAACGTCAAAGACCTGGGAGTGATCATGTCGGAGGATCTCACCTTCAAGGACCATAACATTGTATCAATCGCATCTGCTAGAAAAATGACAGGATGGATAATGAGAACCTTCAAAACTAGGGAGGCCAAGCCCATGATGACACTCTTCAGGTCACTTGTTCTATCTAGGCTGGAATATTGCTGCACACTAACAGCACCTTTCAAGGCAGGTGAAATTGCTGACCTAGAAAATGTACAGAGAACCTTCACGGCGCGCATAACGGAGATAAAACACCTCAATTACTGGGAGCGCTTGAGGTTCCTAAACCTGTATTCCCTGGAACGCAGGCGGGAGAGATACATGATTATATACACCTGGAAAATCCTAGAGGGACTAGTACCGAACTTGCACACGAAAATCACTCACTACGAAAGCAAAAGACTTGGCAGACGATGCAACATCCCCCCAATGAAAAGCAGGGGTGTCACTAGCACGTTAAGAGACCATACAATAAGTGTCAGGGGCCCGAGACTGTTCAACTGCCTCCCAGCATACATAAGGGGGATTACCAACAGACCCCTGGCAGTCTTCAAGCTGGCACTGGACAAGCACCTAAAGTCGGTTCCTGACCAGCCGGGCTGTGGCTCGTACGTTGGTTTGCGTGCAGCCAGCAGCAACAGCCTGGTTGATCAGGCTCTGATCCACCAGGAGGCCTGGTCACAGACCGGGCCGCGGGGGCGTTGACCCCCGGAACTCTCTCCAGGTAAACTCCAGGTAACCATGCCACCAACAGAAACCTCACAATATCCTCACACACCAACAAATCTTTCCCCCGCCACCATATCCGTACATCAATCATAACCTCTCCCACCCTTTTACCCTTTTCCCCACCCGCAATGAGGAACCTTTGTTTTACGTAGACCGCTTTTACTTGAGACTCCAATGGGATGAGGCCTAATCCTCCTTGCCATGCATTCGTCATCACAACTTCCTTCTTTAACCATGCTCTCCCATAACCCCAGACAGATTGAAAGACTCTCCTCAGCAGTTCTTTAATTTCAACTGATCTCAGAGGAAACACCTCCACCCCACCCCACACCTTGCAAAAAACGAGTGTGTTCACCACCACCACCACTCTCTGCTGCAAAGTAATCTCCCCAGCCCGCAAACCTCTAAGCTTACCCAGGGCCCGACCTACCGCTATCTCTGAACTCACCCTTTGTGCCACCCGGACATCCGCCAAGTATACAATCCCTCAAATCCAAAGACTATCCACAGCAAACCACCCATATGCCTCACCTAAGCCCCCCCCCACCCAGGACCCAACCTCGAGCAACTTTGACTTTGCTCCATTAGCATGCATGCCTGTCACTGCCCCAAACATTTCAATCACTCTACCCACGTTTCACAAACCTACCTCCCCGAGCTTTGCTATTGTGTATCACCTTGTATGCATATTCTGCAATCGTACTGTGCATAGCTAAGCAAATAGCAAATAACGTGTAATGTTGGGGTATTCTGCAATTGTACTGTGCATAGCAAGTAACTTATACTTTGGGGTATGCCACCTAGACGAGTGAGACGTCTGGTGTCAGCATATACCTTGTTTAACCTACCTAAATTGTCCCTAGAGCGTTATTGGCAAATTGCTCATTCTATTGGCATTGATTACGAACGCACTCTTACAGCTGCACAACTGCATTCACTGATCACTGACAAACTTTGGGAAGAAGAGATGGCACATCAGACTCCTCCTTCTACGGGAGCTAGGGATAAAACTCCTATGTTCTCGCAGGAGGAAGATGATACATCAACTGAGCAAAATCGTCAGTCTATTGCAGCAGACGTGATCGTGCTCTGTTGATGTACTCCCAGAGTGACTCGCTCAACCATATCAACACTAGTAATGCTGCTGGTGTTGACACCACCTGTCTGGCTGAGTCAGCTGTCAGTCAGCCACCTGGCTCAGCTGACCGGGACTTCATACCTCCAGATGAAGCTAGTCTTGCTGGGGTGGTACACAACATGCAACTGCGCATAACAGTACTGGAGAAGCAACAATGGTGTTTGAAACAACAACTTGAGTATCACGAGGAAAAACTTACTGAGGTTGCAAATGAGTACATCAACCCACAGATAATCAGCCATTATGAAAATGAGTGTGGTGA
The DNA here is from genome assembly GCF_038502225.1 of Cherax quadricarinatus. Lineage (NCBI taxonomy): Eukaryota > Metazoa > Arthropoda > Malacostraca > Decapoda > Parastacidae > Cherax > Cherax quadricarinatus. Next base: position 13,050,847 of record NC_091387.1, read on the forward strand.
TGATGAACAAACTGATGATTATAGTGGTGTTAATAATTACAAAAAATGATGAATCTGATAGTGGTGTTTACAATCACAGTGAAGATGATAAGGGCAGTGAAGACCATCATGATAGTCAAATTGTTGAGTGTAAGGACACTGTAGGGCAAATTTCCGCGCGCGCTCAACCAAAAATCGAAAAAATATGGAAATTGAGTTATATATACTGAAAAATAGCTCAACTCTTTGGCATCACAATGGTACCAGAATGAATTTTCTACGACGTTTCTACAAGAAATTATAGTCATTTATATCAGGTATGGTTACGGCGGTGTGGGTAGCGAGTCTGCTCACGGCCCATATATTTTTTGGAGTTTTTTCCTTGTTTTTTATCGCTTTTTCTTGCATTATTCTTTCTAATATAATAACTGACTATTTGGCATCATAAAACAGTAGGTGGGGCTTATTCATAGACTTAGAGACAACCAGGAACCAGACGGGAACGCTCGGCAGTGTTCCCGCTCCAGAGAGTGCCAGCAGAAATCACTTCATTATTACACTTACATCAACTCTACGGCTTATTTGTCTATCAGAATTGATCTAATATGATATAATAAACACTCTAAATAACATACAAACATGTTATATACTCTAGACTGAATAAAATAAGCCATAATATGGCGAGAGACCATCGGGAATATTTCAATATTATTTGAGTTACTCCTCTCCATGTCATATTCTTTGGTCTCTGAGTAAGAGAAAACGGTGTTTTGAACAGGATAACTACACTAGAACATCAGTTTACTAAGAAATACACCCAAACAATCGCGATTTTCGCGATTTTTTTTTTTTTTTTTTTGAGACGGGGGCCGGCCGGTGCTCCCGGCCGATATCTCGCAAGTAACTTATTCACCTAATGTCCAAAATTCTTCCTTTATTACTTAATTAAATGGAATAATATTCACAGAAATTGTAGAATAATGATTTCTTTATTTTTCTTTCCTCAGTTTTTGGAAATATTCCAAATACTTTGGGAGTTATGTGGGAGTAAAGGGCAGATTTTTTTGCAATATTCCAGGAACTAACAAACTTTATTTTTTTGTGAAATAAGGATAAGTTTATTTAGAGAAAAGGGCCCACCGAAAATTAGTATAAGCATTGTTCTCTCGGCACAAAGTGTCCAAACAACCTTACGTACTCCTGTATAACAAAAAATTTGGCCACAAGGGCATTTTCAGTAAATCAGTCTTTTCTCAGTTGTTGTTTGAGGTATATTTTTGATAAATATTTTCAAGAAAGAGTGAAAACACTTTGTCTTGTGCACCAAAACTGGAGAAAATCGGACGGTAAACAAAAGAGTTACAAATTTTGCCCTACAGCGTCCTTTGAAATGTATTGATAGATACTGAGTGTGGAGATGACCCGGTTGTTGATAATGGTGTATGTATCACTGGTCATAATGATGAGGGAAGTGATACATGTGATGATAGTGATGAGTGTAATAAAAGCGGAGAGGTGAGTGCTAGGGATAGTGTCACGATCCGTACATTCACAGACAAAGAGCGCTGTGCCCTCTGTGTATAAAGACTCCCAAGAGGTCTCACTAATGGAAGTGCACTTAGGAGACTCATAGATAAGGATAATACTGATGATATTGATATTGATTATGTCTGTTTGTTATTTAGTAAGTTTTTTCATTTTGCTTAGAAATTGAATTCTATCCCTGGACTATTATAATGGAACCAAACTCGTATAAACTATCCATTTTAAGTTGGAATATTGCATCACTTAGAAAAAGATTTTCTGACCTCCATCATAAAGTAACCACTGAATCCATTGATACTGTGTGTCTACAAGAGTGCAGAGTCCCTGAAAAATCCCAACCCCCTAAATTGCCATCATTTGTTGCATATAATCTCAAATCTACTAATTCTTGTGTTCTATATATTAAAAAATCACTTCCCCATCAACTTCTTGCACATAAGAAAACAGAGGGGCTACAGTATCACGGTGTTAGGATTTATATTGGGAACTCTGCTCTCAACATATTTAACCTGTACGCTCCTGCTGATAAGTTTAATTACTTGGAGCTCCCAACTTGTGCTCAGTCTGAACCTACTCTCATTATTGGTGATTATAATGCAAGACACAAAAGCATTGGAAACTCTCAGTTTGGTAATCGTAATGGCAATCAACTGTTGTCACTCTTAAAAAGTCATGATAATGTGCAAATTGTAGGTGACCTTGAACCCACACATATCTATGGAGGTGTCCTTGATCTGTGTCTTGGCTTCAACATTACTTCTGCCAGCTGTGAGTCTTCCATTGTAACAGATATAGCGTCTGATCATTTCCCAAGGCTAACCTCTCTAGATATTGGTAATACTATCCTCCCTGGTGGGATATTCAAACGGAAACGTCTTAATGTTTCCCCTGATCAACATGATGACTTTGTTGCACATGTGACTGACTGGTATAATTCCTATGAGCGTACCTCTGTCGAGACTTTTAACAATGACCTTGTGAGCAGTATTCAGAACTTCTTAGAGCTGCCTCTGAAACCTCCTACTGCTCTAAATCCAAATGACTTCCATAATAATCATGTCTTATAAAAACCATACCTATTACAATGATTCTAAACTTCGAACATTGAAACATACTGCTCGCAGACTAGGCCTAGCCTATAGAAACCATCATACCCCTGAAATGCTGAGCCTCTTCCAAACTGCCCTTGCTGCTGCCAGAGAGCGTATGACAGAGCTGCGGCAAACAGACTGGGAACAATTTGTCAATGGTCTCAATGCTCACACCCCACTTAGCCAGGCATGGAGGGACATAAATAGAATTAAGGGTAACAGAACTGGGCAGATCGCGCACCCTCATCCCTTGCATAGGGCGAATGAGTTAGTCAGTGCTTGGGCTGCTACATCTAGCTATGACAGTCTTCCCAGTACCACACAGGCGAAATAAATGGACAAATACGATGCAAGGGAGAGACTTGTTTGCTTTATGCTCAGCAAGGCAGATGACTGCAACATTCCTTTCACTAATTATGAACTTGATGCAGCACTAACTAAGGGCAACTCTACGTCGCCTGGTGAGGATGATATTACTTACAACATACTCAGATTGCTGTGTCGAGTACCAGGTAATCCTTTACTTGAATTGTATAACATGAGTTATGTCACTGGGGAGCTCCCTAAATCATGGACCAACAGCCTCATTATTCCCATTCCGAAGCCCAATCAACAAAACTCATTTCGCCCAATATCCCTTACTAGCTGCTTGTGTAAAACATTCGAAAGGATGATTCTTAATCGTCTTATGCACAGAATTAAGCAATTCTTGTCTCCCCGGTTGCATGGCTTCATGCATGGAAGGAGTGTGCATCATTGCATTACCACCTTTCTCACTCTGCACACTGACAGCTCATACACTACCTTCCTTGACCTTAAATCCGCTTTTGATGTAGCCAACCGACATGTAATCATTAGTGAACTTGCCAGAATGGATGGTGGAGGATGGCTTCTCCACTGGATTAAAGGTTACCTGTCCAACAGAAAGTTGTCTGTGTTGTTCCAGGGACACAGAAGTGTAACTAAAGATTTTGAATTAGGAACCCCACAGGGAGGTGTGCTTAGTCCCACCCTTTTCAACATTTTGATTAATGCCTTACTTAATGCCATGCCTAGCCAGCCCCATCATTATATGGTTAGTTTTGCTGACGACATAATGATTCACACCACCGGATTCTCCAACACCCAAAACATTCTTAATCATGTACTAGCCTCGTGTCAGGACCTGGGGTTAATAATCTCAGGGGATAAAACAAAGATACTCAACAGACGTCCTCCTCGGCAGAGAGGCACAGTTCGTCGGATCCAGTTGCATGATGGGTCTCTTCTAGAATATGTAAGCAGATACAGGTATCTAGGCTTTGAGGTTCCACTACTTGGACCTGTTGTAACGAGACTTTGTCGCCAATACAAAGAAAGGCTGAGAGCACTTAGAGTTGTGGCAGGTTTTCATCCCAGGTATGGTGCTAATGTTAAAATTGTGAAAATGATGTATCTTGCTTATATTAGATCATTGGTTGATTATGCGGCGCCACTACTTGCACTCGCGTCTGACTGGAAGCTTGGAGGGCTGGAAAAACTGCTAAACGAAGCAATGAGGATCATCCTACCCTGAAGCAACTCTCATGTGCAGTATTAATACTAAAGCTATTTTCAAAGCTTTAACCAGATTTATTTCTTGTTTTAGCATTCCTAAAACTACTCAAAGTGATCAAGGTACTAACTTCACTGCCAAAGCATTTAGGGAAGCATTAAGGCTTCTACACTTGTTCTAGCCATGTTTCTGATATCTTCTGGTAAGATGTTGAATAGTCTTGGACCCCAGATGTTGATACAGTGTTCCCTTATTGTGACAGCTGCACCCCAGCTTCTCTCTGGGTTTATCTTACACTTTCTCCAATATCTCTCACTCTAGTATGTTGGTATGACCATACCAGACCAAACCTAGCCCAACATTACTGATTATTGGAAATACTAAACAAAATGAAAATACTTGTATAATTATTCCATGATGTTCATAAGTTGTATGTATTGAAAAAGGATAGAGTACAACCTCTCCTCACTTAGCGATGTGCTCATTTACCGACAACGTGGACTTATGATGGACTCTCTGACCAGTGTCCCTACCTAAATGTATGTTAGAGCTGATTTCCTCTATTCTCTTTAATACAGTATACAATACACTACTGTGTAAACATTTAAAAATATACCAGAAATATTAAAAATGGTGCAAAGGTGACATTAAAACAATATCAAAGATGGTTGACACAAACCCACTACCATTATAGTCTGCTCCTCATTTAGAGATAAATTAGTTTTCTGACTAACTTAACATTTCGTAATTCAAGGCATAATTAATGGTCAAAGATTTATTTTTTTATTTTATTTATTTTATGTCTTTGCAAACAGTACATTGAGATTTTATATTTACAATAGTGGGTTGCAGTACAAAGAGAGCCTCTATTATGCCTAGGCATTATGGGCCAACTTGAAGAGGAAATTGGACATGTATCTTCACCAGATGCCAGATCAACCAGGCTGTGATGGATATGTGAGGCAGTGAATCTCCAGCAGCAACAGCATGGTTGACCAGGCAAACACCAGATGAGCCACCACCACGCATCGGCAATTTTGCCCATTTGAGCCCTATTCTTTGCCAATTCCAGTGTACTAGTCGACAAAAATCATAACTATTTCACTAGAACTCCATTATTTCTATCGAATGAGTACAAGAAACCACCCATTTACCGATTTCAACTATCCAATAAAGTGGTCAGAATTTAGCAATTTTGCCAATTCCATACAAATTTCAAAAGATGCCAATTTCTGAATAGGGTCTAGAATAAACAAGAAAGACATTCCTGGCACTAAAATAACAAGTTCTCTGTTCATTAGTCACATCCCCAGGCCCCTCTTATATTTCTTTGGCTTTCAACATTGAATTTTTATTCTTACAAAAGATAGAAGATTTACTGCTATGCAGACTACTGCATTATTGTAGAAATGGTATAAATAATATCAGCACACTTGTCAAAGAATATTAGACTCACCAGTTGACGTGTATTGGACGCTTAGCATGATTTGTTTACTTTTGAACTTTGGTAAAAATCAAACATTTCTGCTACTTTCAGCTCAATTTCAAGGTACTTTTCATCATAAAACCAGTCAAAATCATCTCATTTTCTGTAATGTATTCCATTCTATAAAATGAGACCAGGAAAACTAGAATAAAACAATAAGCCATACACAACTGTAGGCCAGACCAACAAGGGGGTGGCACAGCTATATACTACTCAGACCAACTAGAATGTATCACTAATACTTGCACAAGGGATGAACATGTGGAATATATAATAGCTAAATTCAAATCCAAATACCTACAAAAACCTCTCACATTGATAAACATCTACAGAGTTCCACAGTCAAACATTAGCCAATTTAGTCAAAACCTAGGAAGTATGAAAACTGATGCACGCATGAACAAAGATCACTTACTACTCTCAGGTGACTTCAATATAAATCTCCTGCAAGACCAGGACCCACACGTTACTGAATTCACAAACACAATGAGTAACTGCATGTTGCTTCCAACAGTAACAAAACCTACAAGAGTTACAGAGACTAGTGTTTCCCTACTAGACCACATCTGGACCAACACCATATCCCCTTTAAAATCAGGCATAATTACAGATAATACCACAGACCACTACCCTACTTTCCTCATAACAACTCTTGGTAAATTACCCCAAGACACTACTAAAGTCACCTTCAGACTTCACAATGAGGCAGCCATTAATAACTTCACAGCAGCAGTGACAAACATTGACTGGCACACTGAGCTAGAAATCTATACAGATATTGACGAATGTATTAATAATTTTCTAAAAAAGACCCAATACCTCTATAACAAGCACTGCCCTAAAAAAACTAAACAGATGACAGCTAAAAGACTGAACAGTCCCTGGCTAACACCCAGCATTCTCAAATCCATAAATACAAAACACCGATATGAAAAACAGTACAGAATGGGTCACATAACCAGAGAGCAAACAAAACGTTACTCGTCAATCCTAACCAGCCTGATAAGAAGGGCAAAAAAAATGTATTATGAGAACAGATTATCCAACTTATGAAGTGATATAAAAAAGACCTGGAAAACCCTATCAGAAATTCTGGGAACAAAAAAGATATCACAAAATAGCGAAATAAAATTAGCAAAATCAGATGAACCCCAACTCCCACCAACAGAAACAGCAAACAGACTCAATGATTTCTTCTCCACTATAGGACAAAACCTTGCCAATAAAATCCCAAGCTCAGATACCCCACCAAATGACTACCTCACTGGCAACTACCCGAACACACTGTTCCTAGCTCCGACTAAGCCATACGAAGTCTCCCTTATTATCAACGCACTAAAAAACAAGGCAGGAGATTTAAATACCTTACCACCCTTTATATACAAAAAAGTGTCACAAGTGCTATCACCAATCATTGCAACACTCTTTAACAAATCCATTGAATCCTCCACCTTCCCTACAGTTCTCAAAATAGCAAGGGTCACCCCAATCCATAAAGGAGGAGACCAAACAGAGTTGAATAACTATAGGCTAATATCCTACTTACACCCTCTCTCAAAAATCTTCGAAAAATTAATTCATAAATGAATCTACTCCTACCTCATCTTCCAAAACATACTCGACCCCTGCTAATTTGGATTCAGGCATTATAAAATTCCTAATGATGCTATTATACACATGCTAGAACATATATACACTGCAATAGAGAAAAAAGAAGCCCCACTGGGGATCTTCATTGACTTACGTAAAGCTTTTGATACAGTTGACCATGACTTGCTCCACATAAAATTTTCACACTATGGTATAAGAGGGCACTCCCTCAACTACCTCAAGTCATACCTCAGCAACAGAAGCCAATATGTGTACGCAAATGGGGCAAACTCTTCCGCAAAACCAGCTACAGTTGGTGTCCCACAGGGAAGTGTCCTTGGCCCTCTTCTCTTTCTCCTATACATAAATGACCTACTAAATGCTTCGCAATTACTCAAACCCACACTATTTGGAGATGACACTACATACGTCTTCTCTCACCCGAGCCCAGTCACGCTAGCCAATACTGTAAATACCGAATTACAGAAAATATCTACCTGGATGAGGACTAACAAACTTACACTAAACATTGACAAAACCTACTTCATTCAGTTTGGTAACAGAGCTACTGATGTCCCTCTTAACATAATGATAAACAGATCACCTAACACAAAGCTAACAGAGGGAAAATTCTTAGGAATCCACCTTGATAATAGACTCAAATTTCATACACATATACAACAAATTTCTAAGAAAATTTCCAAGACTGTAGGCATATTATCAAAGATACGGTACTATGTTCCACAGTCAGCCCTCCTGGCCCTATATCACTCTCTTATTTACCACTATCTCACCTATGGAATTTGTGCATGGGGCTCAACAACAATTAACCATCTCAGACCACTAATTACCCAATAAAAGGCTGCAGTCAGAATGATAACAAATTCTCACTACAGGCAGCACACTCCACCAATATTCAAAACACTAAACCTACTCACCATACAAAACATCCATACTTATTACTGCTCCTATTACATACATAGAACACTTAACTCTGATATTAACCCTCCCCTCAAACATCTCCTTGCCAACCTCAACAGAACACATGACCATAACACAAGGCACAGATCACTCTTTGATGTTCCTCGTGTCCATCTCACGCTATGCAAAAACTCAATGCACATAAAAGGCCCTAAAATCTGGAATTCATTACCTGTAAATATAAAAGAAACACTACCTGTTTATAAATTCAAGTGTCTTCTCAAAGATCACTTACTCACCCAAAACCAAATAAATACTGAATAACTGAACCTTATAAATTGTATATCTTAAATGTTTCTCACAATTATATCACATAAATGTTAAACCTAAGACCCAATCTAACTTTGTTATTTTTTAAATACACTACCTAACAGAATACTTCATTTGACTGAATGTACAGCAATGCATGCAGCCATATGACCTGTCTTTGTAATACTCATTTGTGCTCTATAGTTATCTGTTTACAATAATGTTTTATCACTGATTACATCATTGCTTAGTTAATCTTAAGTTAATTTTAAGCCAGCCCGTAATGCTATGCGTACAAGTGGCTTCGGCATGCTGCTCTTACCTGTATTTTTTTGTACCTCTGTATGTATGCTCAAATTACTAAATAAATAAATAAATAAATAAATAAATAAATACCATATGAAAATACAGTGCAAAGTCATTGTTTTAATCCAAAAACATGGTCAAAGTTTTTTTTTTCTCATTACGCACTGTGTGCTGCAGGATTTTCTTTTATACTGTGCACACTGACCACATAGACACATTCTTTCATATGTAGGCCTACCAGCTTTCTCTCACTAGATTTGAGGGTGCTAGAATTTAGGCATATACTAGTACGTCAAAAACCCTGGGGCGTAAGCCATACTAGTACGGCTGAAACCCTGAAAGGATTAATATGTTAGCAATATAATACCATATTGTTAATAAAGTAACCTAATATATTCAACTGAACTGAATTTCACTGTTACAGTTAAAAATGTATCAAATGTATCTATGTGACTATGTAAATTATTAGTTACTATAATATAAGTAACTGTTACTATAAGTTGAGCCTCTCTTTAATATTAATGTAAATAACTCAGTTTACCTTAGGGTAAGATTTTGTTCAGATTTTTAAATTCGGAGGGTTAGCCACCCAAGATAACCCAAGAAAGTCAGTGGCTCATCTAGGGACTGTCTGTCTTATTTCCATTAATGTCGTCAATCTTGTCCCCCAGGATGCCACCCACACCAGTCAACTAACACCCAGGTACCTACTTGCTAGGTGAACGGGACAACTGGTGTAAGGAAACAACCTTAAAGTTTCCACCTTGCCAGGCCAGGGGTCTCCCTTATTACCAATATACCTTAGTTTATTGTAACTGATTTTGACACAGTTGACTTAGATGTTTTAAGATTTAAATAATAAGATATTACAAGGAGCACAATTAAGTCACTTTGAGTTTTTTGTGTTACTCTGGTTTTTGTTAATGTATATGTTACTCTGGTGGTTAATGTACATGTTACTATGTATGATAATTTTTGTGTTACTCTGGTGGTTAATGTACATGGTTAATGTTACTCTGGTGGTTAATGTACATGTTACTATGTATGATAATTTTTGTGTTACTCTGGTGGTTACTATGTATGATAATTTTTGTGTTACTCTGGTGGTTAATGTACATGTTACTATGTATGATAATTTTTGTGTTACTCTGGTGGTTAATGTACATGTTACTATGTATGATAATTTTTGTGTTACTCTGGTGGTTAATGTACATGTTACTATGTATGATAATTTTTGTGTTACTCTGGTGGTTAATGTACATGTTACTATGTATGATAATTTGTTTAAGTGTATTTATGTGTACTTGTACCTAAATAAACTTACTAACTTATTGGGTTATTCTTGGTTAAATAATGAACCTTGTATATGAATGTTCTGCCAACAATATTGTTTATTATGTAACATAAACCTTAAAACTTACTAACTTAAACCTGCTGCTGCCTCACCACCTAACACCTGCTGCTGCTGCCTCACCACCTAACACCTGCTGCTGCTGCCTCACCACCTAACACCTGCTGCTGCTGCTGCCTCACCACCTAACACCTGCTGCTGCTGCCTCACCACCTAACACCTGCTGCTGCTGCCTCACCACCTAACACCTGCTGCTGCTGCCTCACCACCTAACACCTGCTGCTGCTGCCTCACCACCTAACACCTGCTGCTGCTGCCTCACCACCTAACACCTGCTGCTGCTGCCTCACCACCTAACACCTGCTGCTGCTGCCTCACCACCTAACACCTGCTGCTGCCTCACCACCTAACACCTGCTGCTGTTGCCTCACCACCTGCTGCTGCTGCCTCACCTAACACCTGCTGCTGCTGCCTCACCACCTAACACCTGCTGCTGCTGCCTCACCACCTAACACCTGCTGCTGCTGCCTCACCACCTAACACCTGCTGCTGCTGCCTCACCACCTAACACCTGCTGCTGCTGCCTCACCACCTAACACCTGCTGCTGCTGCCTCACCACCTAACACCTGCTGCTGCTGCCTCACCACCTAACACCTGCTGCTGCTGCATCACCACCTAACACCTGCTGCTGCTGCCTCACCACCTAACACCTGCTGCTGCTGCCTCACCACCTAACACCTGCTGCTGCTGCCTCACCACCTAACACCTGCTGCTGCTGCCTCACCACCTAACACCTGCTGCTGCTGCCTCACCACCTAACACCTGCTGCTGCTGCCTCACCACCTAACACCTGCTGCTGCTGCCTCACCACCTAACACCTGCTGCTGCTGCCTCACCACCTAACTGCTGCTGCTGCCTCACCACCTAACACCTGCTGCTGCTGCCTCACCACCTAACACCTGCTGCTGCTGCCTCACCACCTAACACCTGCTGCTGCTGCTGCCTCACCACCTAACACCTGCTGCTGCTGCCTCACCACCTAACACCTGCTGCTGCCTAAGCACCTAACACCTGCTGCCTCACCACCTAACATCTGCTGCTGCCACCTCACCACCTAACACCTGCTGCTGCTGCCTCACCACCTAACACCTGCTGCTGCTGCCTCACCACCTAACACCTGCTGCTGCTGCCTCACCACCTAACACCTGCTGCTGCCTCACCACCTAACACCTGCTGCTGCTGCCTCACCACCTAACACCTGCTGCTGCTGCCTGACCACCTAACACCTGCTGCTGCTGCCTCACCACCTAACACCTGCTGCTGCTGCCTCACCACCTAACACCTGCTGCTGCTGCCTCACCACCTAACACCTGCTGCTGCTGCCTCACCACCTAACACCTGCTGCTGCTGCCTCACCACCTAACACCTGCTGCTGCTGCCTCACCACCTAACACCTGCTGCTGCTGCCTCACCACCTAACACCTGCTGCTGCTGCCTCACCACCTAACACCTGCTGCTGCTGCCTCACCACCTAACACCTGCTGCTGCTGCCTCACCACCTAACACCTGCTGCTGCTGCTGCTGCCTCACCACCTAACACCTGCTGCTGCTGCCTCACCACCTAACACCTGCTGCTGCTGCTGCCTCACCACCTAACACCTGCTGCTGCTGCCTCACCACCTAACACTTGCTGCTGCTGCCTCACCACCTAACACCTGCTGCTGCTGCCTCACCACCTAAAACCTGCTGCTGCTGCTTGACCACCTAACACCTGCTGCTGCTGCCTCACCACCTAACACCTGCTGCTGCTGCTGCCTCACCACCTAACACCTGCTACTGCTACACCACCTAACACCTGCTGCTGCTGCTTCACCACCTAACACTTGCTACTGCTGCCTCACCACTTAACACCTGCTGCTGCTACCTCACCACCTAACACCTGCTGCTGCTGCCTCACCACCTAACACTTGCTGCTGCTGCCTCACCACCTAACACCTGCTGCTGCTGCCTCACCACCTAACACCTGCTGCTGCTGCTCACCACCTAACACCTGCTGCTGTCTCACCACCCAACACCTGCTGCTGCCTAAATACCTAAAACCTGCTTATACCTGACCACCTAACACCTGCTCCTGCCTGAGCACCTAACACCTGAGCAGATAACAGTCAACACCTGAGCAGCTAATACCTGACACAGTCAACACCTGAGCAACTAACACAGTCAACACCTGAGCAGCTAACACAGTTAACACTTAATCAGCTAACACAGTCAACACCTGAGCAGCTAACAGTCAACACCTGAGCAGCTAACACAGTCAACACCTGAGCAGGTAACACAGTCAACACCTGAGCAGGTAACACAGTCAACACCTGAGCAGCTAACAGTCAACACCTAAGCAGCTAACACAGTCAACAGCTGAGCAGGTAACACAGTCAACACCTGAGCAGCTAAGACAGTCAACACCTGAGCAGCTAACACAGTCAACACCTGAGCAGCTAAGACAGTCAACACCTGAGCAGCTAACACAGTCAACACCTGAGCAGGTAACACAGTCAACACCTGAGCAGGTAACACAGTCAACACCTGAGCAGCTAACACAGTCAACACCTGAGCAGGTAACACAGTCAACACCTGAGCAGCTAACACAGTCAACACCTGAGCAGGTAAGACAGTCAATACCTGAGCAGGTAAGACAGTCAACACCTGAGCAGGTAACACAGTCAACACCTGAGCAGGTAACACAGTCAACACCTGAGCACCTAACACAGTCAACACCTGAGCAACTAACACAGTCAACACCTGAGCAGGTAAGACAGTCAACTCCTGAGCAGGTAAGACAGTCAACACCTGAGCAGCTAACACAGTCAACACCTGAGCAGCTAGAGCAGGTAACACAGTCAACACCTGAGCAGGTAAGACAGTCAACACCTGAGCAGGTAAGACAGTCAACACCTGAGCAGGTAAGACAGTCAACACCTGAGCAGGTAAGACAGTCAACACCTGAGCAGGTAAGACAGTCAATACCTGAGCAACTAACACAGTCAACACCTGAGCAGGTAAGACAGTCAACACCTGAGCAGGTAAGACAGTCAATACCTGAGCAGGTAAGACAGTCAACACCTGAGCAGGTAAGACAGTCAACACCTGAGCAGGTAAGACAGTCAACACCTGAGCAGGTAACACAGTCAACACCTGAGCAGGTAACACAGTCAACACCTGAGCAGGTAAGACAGTCAACACCTGAGCAGGTAAGACAGTCAACAAGACACAGATATGATCATGTCTGGCGCCTTAATACACTATATTTCATGGGTCAAACTCTCTCTATGTATCATCTAGCACATGAATGTTATATTGTAATAAAGGTAGGTGTTACTCACCTGTGTTAGACACCACAGGTGTTACTCACCTGTGTTAGACACCACAGGTGTTACTCACCTGTGTTAGACACCACAGGTGTTACTCACCTGTGTTAGACACCACAGGTGTTACTCACCTGTGTTAGACACCACAGGTGTTACTCACCTGTGTTAGACACCACAGTTGTTACTCACCTGTGTTAGACACCACAGGTGTTACTCACCTGTGTTAGACACCACAGGTGTTACTCACCTGTGTTAGACACCACAGGTGTTACTCACCTGTGTTAGACACCACAGGTGTTACTCACCTGTGTTAGACACCACAGTTGTTACTCACCTGTGTTAGACACCACAGTTGTTACTCACCTGTGTTAGACACCACAGTTGTTACTCACCTGTGTTAGACACCACAGGTGTTACTCACCTGTGTTAGACACCACAGGTGTTACTCACCTGTGTTAGACACACAGGTGTTACTCACCTGTGTTAGACACCACAGGTGTTACTCACCTGTGTTAGACACCACAGGTGTTACTCACCTGTGTTAGACACCACAGGTGTTACTCACCTGTGTTAGACACCACAGTTGTTACTCACCTGTGTTAGACACCACAGGTGTTACTCACCTGTGTTAGACACCACAGGTGTTACTCACCTGTGTTAGACACCACAGGTGTTACTCACCTGTGTTAGACACCACAGGTGTTACTCACCTGTGTTAGACACCACAGGTGTTACTCACCTGTGTTAGACACCACAGGTGTTACTCACCTGTGTTAGACACCACAGGTGTTACTCACCTGTGTTAGACACCACAGGTGTTACTCACCTGTGTTAGACACCACAGGTGTTACTCACCTGTGTTAGACACCACAGGTGTTACTCACCTGTGTTAGACACCACAGGTGTTACTCACCTGTGTTAGACACCACAGGTGTTACTCACCTGTGTTAGACACCACAGGTGTTACTCACCTGTGTTAGACACCACAGTTGTTACTCACCTGTGTTAGACACCACAGGTGTTACTCACCTGTGTTAGACACCACAGGTGTTACTCACCTGTGTTAGACACCACAGGTGTTACTCACCTGTGTTAGACACCACAGGTGTTACTCACCTGTGTTAGACACCACAGGTGTTACTCACCTGTGTTAGACACCACAGGTGTTACTCACCTGTGTTAGACACCACAGGTGTTACTCACCTGTGTTAGACACCACAGGTGTTACTCACCTGTGTTAGACACCACAGGTGTTACTCACCTGTGTTAGACACCACAGGTGTTACTAACCTGTGTTAGACACCACAGGTGTTACTCACCTGTGTTAGACACCACAGGTGTTACTCACCTGTGTTAGACACCACAGGTGTTACTCACCTGTGTTAGACACCACAGGTGTTACTCACCTGTGTTAGACACCACAGGTGTTACTCACCTGTGTTAGACACCACAGGTGTTACTCACCTGTGTTAGACACCACAGGTGTTACTCACCTGTGTTAGACACCACAGGTGTTACTCACCTGTGTTAGACACCACAGGTGTTACTCACCTGTGTTAGACACCACAGGTGTTACTCACCTGTGTTAGACACCACAGGTGTTACTCACCTGTGTTAGACACCACAGGTGTTACTCACCTGTGTTAGACACCACAGGTGTTACTCACCTGTGTTAGACACCACAGGTGTTACTCACCTGTGTTAGACACCACAGGTGTTACTCACCTGTGTTAGACACCACAGGTGTTACTCACCTGTGTTAGACACCACAGGTGTTACTCACCTGTGTTAGACACCACAAACACTGTTTATTGTTCACTTTATCACACTCACCCACCAACAACACAAGTTGTTGTTGTTGTTGTTGTTTATAGGGCCACTGACAGTGTACGTCGTATTGAACCCTGACTTCCGCCGCTCCCAAAACCAACCTTCACCAAAGTGGAAGGATGTTACACAAACAACCCGCACATATAAGACAGGAGCTTACGATGACGTTTCTGTCCGACTTAGACCATTTACAAAGTCACACTGACAAAAGGAGAGAAGGAGGGAGTATATATAGACCAGCAGACAGGGACGGGAACAAGAGAGGAAGTGGAGGTAGCAGTAGTAGTGGAGTCAGTCAAATACCCAAGGCAGAAGAAAACCCAAAGGAGAAAGAGGAAAGAGGAAGAGGAAGAGGAAGATGGGAAAAAAGAATCAGGTTAAGTCAAAGTTGTTCTGAAGTTTGCAACATTTTATGATGTAATGGGAAAGGAACACATCTACAGAGACAAAGCCAGGACTAAGATTCATACAAGGAAAGTTGTGTATAAGGGAGGATTCAACAAGGCAGTGACTGTGAAAGTTAGAAGTAGGATAGATAGTTTTAGTAGAAGATCAGTCAATAGGATGACTGTGATCTCTGACATGACAGAAAAAAAAACATTGTTGGTGTCGGCAAACCTAACAATACTTTTGTGCTCCTTAAGTCTGTCAGAAATAGATCTAGCAGTTTCTCCAAAGTACTGAAGAGGACAGGAGGAACAAGAAATAGAATGGACAAGAGGAGCGCCTATTGAGGTGTCTACTCTATTTCTTGTTCCTCCTGTCCTCTTCAGTACTTTGGAGAAACTAGCCAATCTCTTTCTGACAGACTTAAGGAGCACAAAAGTAATGTTAGGTTTGTCGACACCAACAATGCTCTTTTCTGTCATATCAGAGATCACAGTCATCCTATTGATTGATCTTCTGCTAAAACTGTCTACCGTAAGTATAACTTTCACAGTCGCCATTTGGTCGAATCCTCCTTTATACACAACTTTCCTCCCTCTTCCCCTTCCTTGCCTTTTTCTCCTTTGGGTTTTCTTTCTTCTGCCTTGGATATTTGTCTTTCATTGTTATATTTCTACCTCTGTGTTCCAGCTCCTACCTTCTGTGGGCTCCCTTGTAGTGCTCTTCTTTCTTAGTATTTGACTGGCCCCATTACTACTACTACTACCTCCACTTCCTCTCTTGTTCCTGTCCCTGTCTGCTGGCTTATATGTACTCCTTCCTCTTCTTTTGTTAGTATGACTTTGTAAATGGTCCAAGTCAGAGTGAAACATCGTCGTAAGCTCCTCTCTCCTGTGTGCAATTTATTTATGTATTGTTCCAGACACGTTATTGTGCTTTTTTTTTGTTATTTATGGAAGAATATTGACAAATAACTACGTATTATATGTCCCTAATGCTCCCTGAAGCCAGCAAGAATGTGAAGGTACAGGCTAAGATATGGTGGTCTGAAGGGTCAAAATTCTCCCCAATGAGGACCACCTCCATGTGCGGCCGATAAAAAAAAATATAGAAAAGGTATGGAAATTTATTTAATCATATAGAAAAAATATCTTAACTCATTGGCAAGACAATGGTACAAGAATCAATGTAATATGACGATCCTACAAGGAATTATAGTCATTTATATCATGTATGATGATGTTCGTAGCTCTCCTGCTCTCACCCCAAATATTTTTAGGAATTTTTTTTTTTTTTTTTTTTTTTTTGGTATTTCATTATTCTCTCAGTAGTATCAGTTCCCAGTAGTACCAGGTACCAGTAACCAGTTACCAGTAGTATGACTCACTACCAACCATCTGTGTGAATCACTTGTTATTCACTGTTCAGCTGACCTAGCATGTTTTGAATGCCGCTACCCTCCAAGGCACTCAGTGGGCCAGTTCAAGTAGAGGCGTTAGAGAGGTGGTAGGTCAAGCTTGGTGCTCCCCCTATATTCCATCCAATATACTAGAACATCGAATGTGAGTGTTATTACCCCATCCACGTTATCGAACCCCCAAATTACAATTTGGTGACAGTGGTGTGGGAGTGGATTTAAGGGCATTTCAGACGTTAGAAGATTGTTTGTGGGGTGCCGGCAGGTCAGAGGTCACGTCTGCCAGCCTCAACCGGCCGCTCCAGCTTACAAATCAGTTGCAGCCATCTTTCAAGCTTCCTTACTTAGTTCATGTGCTAATTGCTTCAATCTCCGAGGAGTTGACCCGGATTTTGCAATTAAGCCAGCCAGTAAGCAAGAGGTGGGAGTCAGCCTGCCTCAGCCTATCATCCAGCCTGTCTCCTGTCATCCACCTGCTCCTTCATGCTGTGTGCATCGTTACACGTCTTCCAGCCAGCTATTCTCGTGGGTTAAGCCAGCATGACAACCCAGCTTCCTAACCCAGCTGAGAGAGAGAAGTAAGCCAAGCAAGTTCCTCTGAAGTATTGTCTCCTATATCGCTTTGTGCTCCCAGATGGATGCTAAGAGTGGTCTTCACCATCCCTGCAGCATATTGTTGCTTAATTTAAGCCAACTGGGTGTTTGGCAGCAGTCAAGGAGGTGGGTGTGCTGGTTGCTCCTCCTGTCACCATACATAAACCACTCGTACACGAAATATATACACACTTTCTTCTTGCTTGTAGGTCCACTGGGCTTGTTTTAGCCTGTGCCGACGACACAAGCTATTGTGGGGTTGAAATAATACTGGAAAACAGTGTGTTTGAAGATGACATATCACAGGTGCGCGTCCGAGTGGATGGCCTAAAAAGATCAGATTTGGAGATTGTTGTCGTGTGTACAAGTCTGTCTGATAGAAGGAAAAAAATTTACATTTCGTGTTGAAATAACACGTGTGAGGAGTAGAGGCAAGTGGTAAGAGAGCTCAGCGAGGGAGTGTGAAGGAGAGGAGAACCAGGAGAGAAGTGTAAGGGAAGGTGAAGTGACCCTCAGGACAACACCACCCAACCACGCCCTCCAAAGGGGTTAAAGTTCCTACCAACACAGTAAGTTCTATCTAAACTCATTATGTAAATGTACAGTGTTACTGGTCATTTTGGAACATTTAATGCCATTTACAGCCCCCCTCCATGCATCCAGTAAGTACTATTTATACATACAGTATAGCTAGGTTAGTTACATAGATGAATTGTAACTTCTAAATATGTATGTGGATAGACTTGTTCTGGATAGTCTTTATTACAACCCAGGATTTCAAAGGCCTGTTATCCCAGGTGTAATGGGAGCAAAAGAAACACAGCAGAAAAAGTTTAGACTTATATTATCCTTCACCAATTTAGAACAGCAATATGTACACTATGTACAGTAATAAGTATAGTGCACGTCACGGTAAGCAAGGCAGAAATAGAAGCCACAAGATAGCAGACCGTGCTTCAACCAGCTCTAGAATGGGAATGACAAGGGCAGACAGGAGAGCGGTATCCACATAACCTCTGCGATTGCCAATCCCACCTTCTTATTGGCTAGAACCTGGTCACTAGTTGAACGATGGGGCCCCATCATCAACTCTTAGCAACCTGGTTCGCTGGTTGGGGGAGATAGCCTGTAAATGAGGGTGTGTCCATGCGCCGAATAAAGGTTACGTACTCTTTGCATGCCACACCCCCACCCCCAAGAAGGCTCATGATTAGGCTGCCACCTCCCAGTGGTAACCGTGCCACCATGGCACGAAATAATGGGACCGCCTATCCTCTCCACCATCCAACTCTTAGATAGAGCTCAGCTTTCCTAGTGACCAAAAGCCAAACCCTAAACTCAGAGCGAGACAGCAGTCAGATAGGCCAACATAGGTCCAAGATACAAGCGGACGGTAGCCCGTATCCCCTCACTAAAAAAAACCCCCCACATCAGGGGGATAAAAAAAAGAGCTTGAAAGGGGGTTACCACAAATACATCCTAACCTAAATAAAATATTAAACTAGACTCTTGACAAAGAGTCTGCCAACACATTTTCTTTGCCGGCAATATATTTAATTTTTATGTTCTAGGGCTGCAGCCTGAGCGTCCAATGCATAAGCCTTGTGTTGTGATTCTTCATGGCTTGGAGATAGACTAACGGGTTGTGATCACTGTAGACTGTGACCACCTGCGATGTCTGGCCCACATAAACATCGAAATGCTCCAAAGCCAGTACCAGTGCGAGGGCTTCTTTTTCAATGGTAGAGTAAGCTCTCTGATGTGGCTGGAACTTGGCTGAAAAGTATGCGATTGGCTGCAGCTCCTTGTTCCCGATTTGTAATAGTACCGCCCCAACCCCAGACTCACAAGCATCAACCTGTAATGAAAAAGGTTTGGAGAAGTCTGGAGACAGGAGAATGGGTGCAGAGCACAATAATCTTTTTGCTTTATTAAAAGCAGTGTTACAATCTGAAGTCCAAATAAAGGGAACTTTATGACTGGTAAGAGAGGTAAGAGGGGCTACAATATCTGAGAAATTCTTACAGAATCTTCTGTAAAATCCGATCATGCCTAGGAAACGTTGAAGAGATTTCCTATCATGAGGAACTGGATATTCTTTAATCGAAAGAACTTTAGCAAGTTTAGGTGCAACATTACCACTACCTACTTCATGGCCTAGAAAAGTGACAGTGGCCTGGCCAAAGGAAGATTTAGATAAATTAACTGTTAATTGGGAATTCTTAAAGGTCTCAAACAGAGCTTTAAGTCTAAGTAGGTGTTGATCCCAAGTATCAGACACCACAACAATATCATCTAGGTATGCTGCCGTGCCTTCAAGTCCTTTAATAGCCTGATGGATGAGTTTCTGGAATGAAGAGGGGGAATTTTTCATTCCGAAGGGGGTAACTGCATACTGATAATGACCTCCTGGAATTACGAAGGCAGAGATTTCCTTCGCCTTATCTGTCAAAGGTACCTGATAGTAACCTTTAAGGAGATCTAATTTGGACACAAAAGTAGCCTTACCCACAAAGTCAATTACGTCATCCAGACGAGGAAGAGGGTAAGCATCTGTAATTGTGACCTCGTTCACTTTACGGTAGTCTGTGCACATACGAAACCCTCCATCAGCCTTTTTTACTAGGATGCACGGTGAAGCCCATGGACTAGATGACTCCTCCACTAAACCATGTTCTAACAAGAAGTCTACTTCCTGCTGAAGTAGCCTTTGCTTTTCAGGATTAGCTCTGTAGGGGGAGAGTTTAATTGGTTTAGATTTTCCCACATCTACATCATGGTAACCTAACGTACATTTTTTCGGCACATCCGAAAACATATTAGGATATGACTGTAGAAGCTCAGTTAAATTTGTTGCTTGTATTTCAGATAATCCATCCATTAACGGGCTAGGATCCTTGAGGAGGACAGAATTTGAAAGTTTAGTATTAATTTCAGAGATAGAGTGCAAAGAGTCAGAGTCGTCCTCAGAGGTAGAGGACAGAGTCATTACTGGGACTTTATCTGGTGTATGAAAGGCCTTGATTTGATTAATGTGGTAAGTTTTTGTTTTTGAGGTCTTATCAATGGGAGCTACCACATAATTTAAATCAGATAATCTACTTACTATCTGCATAGGTCCCGTAAATCTAGCTTTCAAGGTGTGGCCAGGTATAGGTTCCTGCACCAACACCTTGTCTCCTGGATGGAAGGAGCGGAATTGTGCACTTCTGTCATACCTCTGTTTCATCTTACTTTGAGCTGTCTTTAGGTTAGCCTTGGCTAACTCACGTGCCACCTGCAACCTTGAAGACGGGTTGTAGAGTGTTGAGCTTACGTCTTCTCCCATCCATCCTTCTTTGAGCACCCGAAGAGGACCTCGTACATTGTGCCCAAAGATCAGCTCAAACGGACTATACCCTGTAGACTCTTGCACCGTCTCCCGTACTGAGAACAGCAACAAAGGTAGAGATTCATCCCAATCTGTCGGAAAGTGCATGCAAAAACTTCTCATCATTGTTTTTAATGTCTGGTGGAATCTTTCCAAGGCGCCTTGGGACTGAGGATGATAGGCAGTGGATAAGTTGTGAATTATCCCTAACCTAGTTAATACTTCCCTAAATGCTTTGGCAGTGAAGTTAGTACCTTGATCACTTTGTATAGTTTTAGGAATGCCAAAACAAGAAATGAATTTTGTTAAAGCTTTGAGAATAGCTTTAGTATTGATACTACGCATAGGGATTGCTTCAGGATATCTGGTTACTTTATCCATAATTGTAAATAAATACTGGTTTCCAGACTTTGACTTAGGTAGTGGACCTACACAATCTATAATTAAATCTGCAAAAGGTTCTCTATCTGCAGGTATGGGTTGGAGAGGTGCAGGTTTAATGGAATGTCCAGGTTTTCCAACTTGCTGACATTCTCGGCAACACCTAATATGATTCTTCACATCTTTCTTTAATTTTGGCCAATAAAATTCTTTTGTGATTCTATACAAGGTTTTTGTAATTCCTAAGTGACCTCCTAATGACGTATTATGAGCTATATTTAATATCTGAGGTCTATACTTGGTTGGAACCACTAACCTGTCGTATAATTGCCGGCCCTCTGTCTCCTTACCAGTCTCAGTGCAGACCAAATAATCATTTTTAACTTCATACTTGACTGGATGACCCAAAGAGGATTTACCCATGGCTGCCTCAAAAGCGAATTTTAAAGAAGGGTCCTTTCGTTGTTCCTCCCGGAAGGACAGTCCCTCGGGCATGGAAACAGAGACATCTGGCAATCCTGCAACCTGGGAATAGGAAGGCTTGATCGGGGTCTGTTCACTTGATCTACGAGGCTCTGGCCAGTTTTCCTCGTAAAACAATGTGGCTATTTCGAGATCGGAGTCGTCCAAGGATAGGTCAACATTCTCTCCAGACAACCCTTGGGATGTTGCCCGAGTTATGGCCAACACCGGAGAAGAATTAATCATTATAGGTTCAGGACACGAACTAACAGTAGTAATGTTATTACCCAGTAATAACATAGCATTTTTCATGGGGAATCCTTTTGAGACACCTACAGTCAAGTACCCAGTGTAATATTTGCACTGTACATAAATTTTATGCAAAGGAACAGAATATATAGCTCCTCCATATGCTTCCAATAAAACAGAGGAATTCAAAGAAGTATTCTCTGAAAGGGGTAATATTCCCTCTCTTACAAGTGAGCAATATGCTCCAGTATCTCTAAAGGTATTTACTTTAGTTGGTTCTGAGTTTTCCTGAAGGGAAATAAGACTTTCGCAATAATAAGGGGCCATACCTTTTTCTACTTCTCTAGGGGACATGTTACTAGGGATATTAGAGATTTTCCCAATGGGTTGAGGTTTTTGGGGGCAGTTGGAACTGATGTGACCTACTTTATTGCACCTGAAGCAGACGACAGGCTTGCCCTTTACTCCCTGATGACGTTGCAAGTGGTGTCGTTCTGGCTGGTGCCTCTCTGGATATTGTTGTCGAGATGCTCCATAAGTAGTTTGCCTCTCCGCAGGGGGACCATATGTTGAGAAGCCTGGCTCACCAGGTGACTTGGTTGGATGACGTAGACGCTCTCCCTCCGGCTGGCACTTCATTCTCCAATGTTGTCGATCTCTGCTCACGCCAGACTGTTGAAAAGAGAGACGGGACCGCTCGGACAAGGAGCGGTTCGTTTCGAAGGTATCAGCCAACCTGGCCGCCTCCAATGCAGTGGTTAAGTCACGATCCTGCAGATAGACACGAACCTCTGGTCCCACAGACTCCAGCAGGTTATCAATCAGAATAAGCTGCACCAGCTCCTCAAAGTTAGAGACACCACTCGCTTTATACCAGCTGGTAAAAGCTTTGGTTTGCTGTCTCACAAAGTCCACCAGGGATTGACCAAGCTGCCGCCTGTTCAATTTGAAGGTCTTACGATATTTAGCTGGGATACATGTATATGCTCCCAACACTGTGGTCTTCACTACTTGATAATCAGAGAATTCAGCGTCAGTTAATACCGACGTAAATTCCTGTGCCTTACCCAATAATGCTGTATGAACCAACGCTGCCCAGTGCTGTTCCGGCCACCTCAAGGCTCGAGCCTGATTTTCGAAGCTTTCGAAAAATTGCTCTGGTTCGGCCTCATTGAAGCGGGGAACAAGCTGTACTGCTTTTTGTAAACTGAAATCGTTTACAGAATGCGAAAACTGCCTCCTTTCTCTTTCCCTATCAAATTCTTCCCTTGCGAATGCTCTCTGTTCCCTAGTTTGCTCCAGCGTGATTTTTGCCAGCTCAAGTGCCAACGACGCTGATTCACCTCGAGACAACCCAGCTGCACTATACTGACCATTTTGCTCCGTAGGTGTATCATTTTCCTCATGCGAGAACATAAGAGTTTTTGCCCCAGCTCCCGTAGAGGGAGGAGTTTGATGTGCCATCTCTTCTTCAATAAGTTTGTCAGCAATAAGTGAACGCAGTTGCGCAGCTGTGAGAGTGCGTTTATAGGGAATGCCAATGGAACGAGCAATTTGCCAACAACGCTGTAGGGACAATTTAGGTAGGTTATGCAAAGTATATGCCGACACCAGGCGTCTGACTCGTCTAGGTGGCATAAGTTATTCGCTATGCACAGTACGAATACCCCAACGTAACACATTAATTTGCAGAACACGCTTAGCTATGCACAGTACGATTGCAGAATACGCATACAAGCAAAGCCGACTGCACACAAGATTGACCGTAGCGAAGCGAGCACACTGAACAAGCTAGTAGCGAGCTGTTGAACGATCACACAATAGCAAGGCTGATCATAAGCAACTGACACGCAAAATTTGTAAAGCGAAGCGAGACAGCAAGCTACACAATGTTCCTGCTACAAGCTTCACCCTAAGCTCAACCGTTTCTCTAAGTCCAGCTCCAGCTCTCGGACAGGCTACCCATATTACAACCCAGGATTTCAAAGGCCTGTTATCCCAGGTGTAATGGGAGCAAAAGAAACACAGCAGAAAAAGTTTAGACTTATATTATCCTTCACCAATTTAGAACAGCAATATGTACACTATGTACAGTAATAAGTATAGTGCACGTCACGGTAAGCAAGGCAGAAATAGAAGCCACAAGATAGCAGACCGTGCTTCAACCAGCTCTAGAATGGGAATGACAAGGGCAGACAGGAGAGCGGTATCCACATAACCTCTGCGATTGCCAATCCCACCTTCTTATTGGCTAGAACCTGGTCACTAGTTGAACGATGGGGCCCCATCATCAACTCTTAGCAACCTGGTTCGCTGGTTGGGGGAGATAGCCTGTAAATGAGGGTGTGTCCATGCGCCGAATAAAGGTTACGTACTCTTTGCATGCCACAGTCTTCCAACTAATTTAGGACATGAATGTTATTTGCAACCCCTGAAATAGGTAAATAGTGTACTATTTACTTTTTGCAATCAGTAGTATACTAGTATTTACAGCTCCTGCAATTGGTAAATAGTGTACTATTTACAGTCCCTGCAATAAGTAAATAGTGTACTATTTACTGTTTGCAATCTGTAGTATACTAGTATTTACAGTTCCTGCAATTCGTAAATAGTGTACTATTTACAGTCGCTGCAATAAGTAAATAGTGCACTATTTACAGCCTCTACATTAGCTAAATAGTGCACTGTTTACAACTCTTCATCATATGTAAATGATTATATATACAGATGTACTCATATCTACATTATTTATATATTGGATGGTAAACACGAGAAAATTAAATCTTAATCAGAGTACAAAACAAATTCTGGCCACAAAATAGAGTGAGACACCAACGTCAAAGACCTGGGAGTGATCATGTGGGAGGATCTCATCTTCAAGGACCATAACATTGTATCAATTGCATCTGCTAGAAAAATGACAGGATGGATAATGAGAACCTTCAAAACTAGGGATGAAAGTTAAGACACATGTGCAACATCTGGATATCTTTATTGTAGACGTTTCGCAATCCAGTGGCTTTATCAATACAGATTCTAGGACATAAATGGAAGACAGTAGAACTATATACAAAAGATGAGGTAATCAGTCCCTCAGCCTTGGAGTTAATGTTCACAGCATCGTGGTGGAGAATCTGGAGCAAAGGCAAGAAGACTGGCGATTATATAGGCGTCAGTGGATAAGGACGTGCAGAAGACGAGGGCATAGTCACTAGTTGGCGGGATTCCCCAGTGGAAGTAGGTCCTTCCCAAAAACATGGGTTAGTTGAAGCAGCCGTGAAGAAGGTCTTGTAGATGTCCTCTGAACCAAGATTCCATGATGTTGCAGTGTCTGACAAGTTGTGCAAGAAAGGTATAAAATTCCGACAATGTGAAAGTTAAGACACATGTGCAACATCTGGATATCTGACGCCTTTATAATCGCCAGTCTTCTTGCCTTTGCTCCAGATTCTCCTCCACCACGATGTTGTGAACACTAACTCCAAGGCTGAGGGACTGATTACCACATCTTTTGTATATAGTTCTACTGTCTTCCAATTATGTCCTAGAATCTGTATTGATAAAGCCACTGGATGGCGAAACGTCTACAATAAAGATATTCAGATGTTGCACATGTGTCTTAACTTTCACATTGTCGGTATTTTATACCTTTCTTGCACAAAACTAAGGATGCAAAGCCCATGATGACACTCTTCAGGTAACTTGTTCTATCTAGGCTGGAATATTGCTGCACACTAACAGCACCTTTCAATGCAGTTGAAATTGCTGACCTAGAAAATGTACAGAGAACCTTCACGGCATGCATAGCGGAGATAAAACACCTCAATTACTGGGAGCGCTTGAGGTTCCTGAACCTGTATTCCCTGGAACGCAGGCGGGAGAGATACATGATTATATACACCTGGAAAATCCTAGAGGGACTAGTACCGAACTTGCACACGAAAATCACTCACTACGAAAGCAAAAGACTTGGCAGACGATGCACCATCCCCCCAATGAAAAGCAGGGGTGTCACTAGCACGTTAAGAGACCATACAATAAGTGTCAGGGGCCCGAGACTGTTCAACTGCCTCCCAGCACACATAAGGGGGATTACCAACAGACCCCTGGCAGTCTTCAAGCTGGCACTGGACAAGCACCTAAAGTCAGTTCCTGACCAGCCGGGCTGTGGCTCGTACATTGATTTGCGTGCAACCAGCAGTAACAGCCTGGTTGATCAGGCTCTGATCCACCAGGAGGCCTGGTCACAGACCGGGCCGCGGGGGCGTTGACCCCCGGAACTCTCTCCAGGTAAACTCCAGGTACCGGTAATTATATACATTTTTAAAAGCTTCGAAAATCTTGAAAATGTAATGTTATTCATTAGATGTGAAATAATCTGACATCGAGTAAATGTTTCCCTTTCAAATTTAGTTGAGAAAAAGTATCAGTATATAAGTTATAATTGACAATTAAAGGTTGATACACGTGTAGAGTCGTTCATCCTAGCCTTTTATGCATTATCCTACACAATTTACATTGTGAAAATTGTACTTATGTGTACCTGTGCCTAAATAAAATTGCTTACCTGTCCTATAAAAAAAATATTTCATAGGGAGTTAAATCTGTGTATTAGTTTACCAATAAAAATAATTGAATTTGTTATGCCTGTTTAAATATACTAAGGTTAGGTAACCTTGGTGTGGAAAATACTGTATATATTTTCCAGAAATACAGTAGTTATATGTAAGTGTAGTAGGTTGGTAGACAGCAACCTGTAGTGATACTGCTCCTGTGGGGAGCAGCAGCAGGATAATACTGCACCACCCCTCGGGGCCCTTAACAACAACAACAGTTTGGTGTGTGTCATGGGCGCCAACACATGGTGTGTGATTCTCTCCTCGTATATCCACATATTAGTGATGCAGATTACATGGTGAGTTTAAATATGTGGCCTGTAGTTATAACTTTTCTCTTGACATATGCAAGACATCACCATCCCTGTAGAAGCAGTTATTAGATGTACTAGTCATTATATTTTGTTGTTGCAGAAGTGCTATGAAGATTCTATGTTCAATAAAACCTAGAGATAAGGCCTGTGTTTCTATCACAACAATTTATTGAACATAGAATCCTGGGCTACCTGGTGGTGATCCTGAGCTAGACTACATCACAACATGGAGCGTTCACTGAAACCTGAGAGGCTAGACTGTGACCCCAGCTTATCAACTGCTGCTCAGGAATGGAAGCACTGGTTTAAGACTTTCGAAAACATCTTGGGAGCCCTTCCTAAAACAGATCTAGATAAACTAAGTCTGCTCATCAATTTTGTGTCACCTAAGATATATGAGGCTATTTCTGAGTGTAAAACCTACGAAAATGCTATCAAAACCCTCAAGTCTCAGTATATTAAACCTACAAGTGAAATCTTTGCACGCTATCGCCTTGCAACTCGCCGCCAGCAGACTGATGAGTCCTTAGAGGAATACAATCAAGCACTGAAAATTTTAGGTAAGGACTGTCACTTCCAAGCAGTGACAGCTGCTCAGTATTGTGAAGAGTCCATCAGGGATGCTTTTATCAGTGGCCTGCAATCACCAATAATAAGGCAGCGTTTATTGGAGAATAAAACTATCGACTTAGCCGCTGCCTATGACCAGGCAAGAGCTCTAGATTCAGCCCAGAAGAATTCTGAAGTATACAGTACCACTCAGTCTTCTCGAGTGGTAAGTGCTGCAATTCCTGACCAAGACTCTTGCAATGAAGTTACTGTGGAACCTGTCTCAGTGACAGCAGCAGCAGGTACGGTGTGTTTCTTTTGTGGGTTTTCAAGACATCCACGTCCAAAGTGTCCTGCTCGTGAAGCAATGTTCCATAAATTCCACAAGAAAGGTCACTTTGCTAAAGTATGTCGTGCTAATGCATCAGCGAGAGCTAGAGCCTCCACACATTCCAGTGACCATGCGACTCTAGCAACAGTGACTTCTGCGGCTACTCCAAATTCACTGTCAAAGGCAGTTGTGAAAGTATTCATCAAAGGAACAGAAGTAGATGGTCTTATTGATAGTGGCAGCTCAGAGAGTTTCATCAACCTTGACTTAGTTAAACGGCTCTCCTTGACTCTACATCACTCATCAGGTACCGTTTCCATGGCATCAACATCTCTCTCTATTCAGACCTTAGGGTTTTGTAAGGTAAATCTCAGAGTTAATGGAAAGGATTATCAAGATGTACATTTAGCTATTCTGCCACAACTGTGCTCTGATGTTATCCTTGGTCAGGACTTTCAGAAGCTGCATGGTAGTGTCACCTTAACATATGGAGGTGAACTGCCTCCTCTTGTTGTCTGTGGACTTAGCACTTTAAGGGTAGATCCACCAAAGGTGTTTGCAAATCTTACCACGGATTGCCATCCTATATCAGATAAGTCACGCCGCTATTCTTATGAGGATCGGATGTTCATTGAGAAAGAAACTCAGAGGCTGCTGAAGGAGGGTATTATAGAACCGAGTAATTCCCCTTGGCGTGCACAGGTTGTTGTTGTTAAAGATGATTATAGGAAATGGAGACTGGCTATCGATTACTCTGAGACAATCAACAAATTTACACTTCTTGATGGGTACCCTCTACCTCAAATTGATGATACAGTGAACAAAATTGCTCAGTACTATGTGTTTAGCACAATTGATTTACAGAGTGCCTATCATCAAGTCCCTATAAGGAATGAAGATAAACCATACACAGCGTTTCAGGCTAGTGATGGCCTGTATCAGTTTACCAGAGTCCCTTTTGGAGTCACCAATGGGGTAGCCTGCTTCCAACGAATTATGGATTCACTCATTCAGGAAGAGCAACTCATGGGAACTTATGCATATTTAGATAATGTTACCATTTGTGGCAAGACCCAGGAGGAACATGATGCAAACCTTGATAAGTTTTTGGAAGCTGCCAAGAAGAAAAATAACAGTTGCAATGAGGAAAAGTGCACTTTTTCAACTGAAAGGCTTAGCATCCTTGGTTATGTAGTGGAAGGAAGTTCAATATTCCCAGACCCTGAACGACTACGACCTCTATGGGAACTTCCAATGCCTCAAGACAAAAAGTCACTCCGAAGAACTCTTGGTCTCTTTGCTTATTACTCACAATGGATCTACAACTATTCAAGTAAAGTCCGCCCATTGAGTGCTACCGCATTTTCTGTGACAAAGGAAGCAGAAGCTGCTTTCCATACTCTCAAACAGGACATTGAAAACTCAGTAGTTCAAGCCATTGATGAGTCCCTACCATTCGAAGCGGAAACGGATGCATCTGATATTGCCATTGCTGCAGTCTTATCTCAGGCAGGACGATCAGTAGCCTTCTTTTCAAGAACTTTTCAAGGATCAGAGAAATGTTATGCTGCTGTAGAAAAGGAAGCCCAGGCCATCATAGAAGCAGTTCGCCACTGGAGGCATTATTTAACTGGTAGACATTTCATCATAAGGACTGACCAACGGTCCGTGATGTATATGTTCGACAAGAAGCACAAAAGTAGGATAAAGAATGACAAGATATTATGCTGGAGGATGGAACTATCATGTTATGAGTTTGATATTCTGTACCGACTGGGTCAAGAGAACATCTCACCTGATTCATTCTCTAGGTCCCACTGTGGAGCAGCATGTCATGATTTGCAATCACTCTCAGCGCTCCACAAGGCTTTGTGTCACCCAGGAGTTACACGCCTGTACCATTTTGTCAAATCAAAGAACATGCCCTACTCAGTGGAAGATGTGCGACAAGTGACCAGAGCATGCAGAGTATGTGCAGAGTGCAAGCCAGACTTTCATCAGGCAGAGAAGACTCATCTCATAAAATCCACCCAGCCTTTCGAGAGACTGAATATAGATTTCAAAGAACCTCTACCAAGCACAAATCAGAATAGGTATTTCCTTAACATAGTAGATGAATATTCAAGGTTTCCCTTTGTGTTCCCCTGTGCAAATATGACTGTTTCAACTGTTATTAGTTGTCTTTCACAGTTGTTCTCTATTTTTGGTATGCCAGCTTATATCCATTCAGACAGGGGATCCTCGTTCATGAGTAACTAACTTCAGGAGTTTTCGGCTAGCAAAGGTATTGCCTGCAGCAGAACAACAAGCTACAACCCTCAAGGCAATGGTCAAGTGGAGCGGTTCAATGGTACTATATGGAAGGCAGTTACAATGACATTGAAGTCGCACAACCTACCTGTTCAACACTGGCAAATTGTCCTACCTGATGCTCTTCACTCTATTAGATCATTGCTGTGCACAGCTACTAATGCAACCCTTCATGAAAGACTCCTCAACTGTTCACGTCGTACCTCTACGGGAGCCTCCGTGCCCACTTGGTTATGTCATTCTGGACCCGTTCTCCTGAAGATTCACCATAGGATGAACAAGATGGATCCTTTAGTGGAAGAGGTAGAGCTCCTGCAAGCTAATCCACATTACGCCCACATTCGCTACCAAAATGGTGAAGAGACCACAGTATCTACAAGACATTTAGCCCCAGTTGAAATCCCCATTAGTGTGGAATCTCAAGATACACCAATAGATGTGAAAGATGCTTCGTTTTCTCCTGGAAAGCCCATTGAGGCTACCCCTACAGAAATAGAGGATTCTGCTCCAGCAGTTAGTCAAACCCCGCTGGAAAATATTGAACCTGGTGAAGAGGCTCAAGGGCTACGAAGGTCGGAACGTGTACATCGCCCACCTAACAGTTTGGGAGATTACTGTCTCTCACATTTTAGAAGGGGGAGATTGTAGTGATACTGCTCCTGTGGGGAGCAGCAGCAGGATAATACTGCACCACCCCTCGGGGCCCTTAACAACAAGAACAGTTTGGTGTGTGTCATGGGCGCCAACACATGGTGTGTGATTCTCTCCTCGTATATCCATATATTAGTGATGCAGATTACATGGTGAGTTTAAATATGTGGCCTGTAGTTATAACTTTTCTCTTGACATATGCAAGACATCACCATCCCTGTAGAAGCAGTTATTAGATGTACTAGTCATTATATTTTGTTGTTGCAGAAGTACTATGAAGATTCTATGTTCAATAAAGCCTAGAGATAAGGCCTGTGTTTCTATCACAACACAACCACCCAGGGAAGTACTACCGTCCTGCCAGATGACTGTGACACAGAAACCTGTAACTGTTTTGCATGATGGTAGGATTGCTGATTTCTTTTTCTGTGTCATAAACACGCTAGATAACAGGGATATCTTGCTACTCCTATTTACACTTTGGTCACACTTCACACATACGTACATGCATATATACGTACATACTTCTAGGTTTTTCTCCTTTTTTTATATAGTTCTTGTTCTTCAATATTTCTTCTATTGTCCATGGGGAAGTGGAAAAGAATCTTTCCTCCGTAAGCCGTGCGTGTCGTATGAGGCGACTAAAATGCTGGGGGCAATGGGCTAGTAACCCCTTCTCCTGAAGACATTTACTAAAAAAGAGAAGAAGAAAAACTTCTTAAAACTGGAATGCTTGAATGTGCGTGGATGTAGTGCGGATGACAAGAAACAGATGATTGCTGATGTTATGAATGAAAAGAAGTTGGATGGGTCCTACACAGATGACAGCAAGGAAATGAGTGAGCTACTCAAGTCCCAATATGACTCAGTTTTTAGCAAGCCGCTAACCAGACTGAGAATCGAAGATCAAAATGAATTTTTTATGAGAGAGCCACAAAATTTGATTAACACAAGCCTATCCGATGTTATCCTGACGCCAAATGACTTCGAACAGGCGATAAATGACATGCCCATGCACTCCACCCCAGGGCCAGACTCACGGAACTGCGTGTTCATCAAGAACTACAAGAAGCCCCTATCACGAGCCTTTTCCATCCTATGGAGAGGGAGCATGGACACGGGGGTCGTCCCACAGTTACTAAAAACAACAGACATAGCCTCACTCCACAAAGGGGGCAGTAGAGCAACAGCAAAGAACTACAGACCAATAGCACTAACATCCCATATCATAAAAATCTTTGAAAGGGTCCTAAGAAGCAAGATCACCACCCATCTAGAAACCAATCAGTTACACAACCCAGGGCAACATCGGTTTAGAACAGGTCGCTCCTGTCTGTCTCAACTATTGGATCACTACGACAAGGTCCTAAATGCACTAGAAGACAAAAAGAATGCAGATGTAATATATACAGACTTTGCAAAAGCCTTCGACAAGTGTGACCATGGCGTAATAGCGCACAAAATGCGTGCTAAAGGAATAACAGGAAAAGTTGGTCGATGGATCTATAATTTCCTCACTAACAGAATACAGAGAGTAGTCGTCAACAGAGTAAAGTCCGAGGCAGCTACGGTGAAAAGCTCTGTTCCACAAGGCACAGTACTCGCTCCCATCTTGTTCCTCATCCTCATATCCGACATAGACAAGGATGTCAGCCACAGCACCATGTCTTCCTTTGCATATGACACCCGAATCTGCATGACAGTGTCTTCCATTGCAGACACTGCAAGGCTCCAGGCAGACATCAACCAAATCTTTCAGTGGGCTGCAGAAAACAATATGAAGTTCAACGATGAGAAATTTCAATTACTCAGATATGGTAAACACGGAGAAATTAAATCTTCATAAGAGTACAAAACAAATTCTGGCCACAAAATAGAGCGAAACACCAACGTCAAAGACCTGGGAGTGATCATGTTGGAGGATCTCACCTTCAAGGACCATAACATTGTATCAGTCGCATCTGCTAGAAAAATGACAGGATGGATAATGAGAACCTTCAAAACTAGGGAGGCAAAGCCCATGATGACACTCTTCAGGTCACTTGTTCTATCTAGGCTGGAATATTGCTGCACACTAACAGCACCTTTCAAGGCAGGTGAAATTGCTGACCTAGAAAATGTAGTCAAAGATAAGATAAAACCAATATTGCAAACTAGAAATACCGCAGGAAATAGCAAACAAGAGGACTCCACTAGCAATAGTGAGGATATATTAACAAAAACAACTGGTGGGAGCTCCATTGTTGGTGCTAGGGAGGATAGAAGTAAGACAGGGGAACATGCACCAACAGGGAATACAGTCACAGAAACCCAAGGCAAACGGAAACCAAGCCTGTGCACATACTATGCACTCGGTATCTGCTGGCATGGGAAATCTGGAAAAACAGATGGGA